>NW_024750719.1:0-6995 GCF_018991925.1 Homarus americanus
GGAGGTATACCTGGGAGTGCAAAGGTGTACCTGGGAGGTCAGAGGTGTACCTGGGAGTCAGAGATGTACCTGGGAGTGTCAGAATCTGGGGTATTGGACGTATACCTGGGGTGTCAGAGGTGTACAAGGGAATGTCAGTGGAGTACCTGGGAGTGTCAGAGGTGTACCTGGGAGTTTCAGAGGTGTACCTGGGAGTGTCAGAGGTGTACCTGGGAGTGTCAGAGGTGTACTGGGGTGTCAGGGTGTACCTGGGAGTGTCGGAGGTGCACTTGCGAGTGTGGAGATGTGTACCTGGGAGTGTCTGGGGTGTACCTGGGCGTGTCTGGGGTGTACCTGGGGTGTCTGACGTGTGCCTGGTGAGTGTCAGAGGTGCCTGCGAGTGTCAGAGGTGTACCTGGGGGAGTCAGGGGTGTACCTGGGAGTGTCAGTGGGTACCAGGGAGTGTCAGGGGTGTACCTGGGGTGTCGCAGGTGTACATGGAGTGTCAGAGGTGTCAGGCAGTGTCAGCGTTGTACCTGGGAATGTCAGTGGCGTACCAGGGGAGTAGGGTGCCTGAAGTGTCGGGTGTGCATGGAGTGTCAGGAGGTGTACTGGCAGGTGTCAGCGGTGTACCTGGGAGTGAGGTGTACTGGGGGTGTCAGAGGTGTGCCTGTCAGTGTCTGAGGTGTACCTGGGAGTGTCTGAGGTGTACCTGGGAGTGTCTGAGGTGTACCAGGGAGTGCCTGAGGTGTAGCTGGGAGTGTCAGAGGTGTACCAGGGAGTGTCAGAGATACATAGGAGTGTCAGAGGTGTACCTGGGATTGTCAGAGGTATGCAAGGGTGTCAGTGGTACCAGGGAGTCTCAGAGGTGTACCTGGGAGTACCGGAGGTGTACCTGGGAATATCGGAGGTGTACCTGGGAATGTCAGAGGTATACCAGGAGTGTCAGTGAAGTACCTGGGAGTCTCAATGGTGTACCTGGGAGTATCGGAGGTGTACCTGGGAATGTCGGAGGTGTACCTGGGAATATAGGATGTGTGTGCCACGGGTGTCAGAGGTGTAACTGGGAGTCTCAGAGGTGAACTGGAATTATCGCGAGTGTGCCTGGGAGTATCGGAGGTGTATCTGGGGTGTCAGAGGTGTACCTGGGGTATCAGAGTGTACCTGGGAGTGTCAGAGGTGTACCTGGGAGTATCGGAGGTGTACCTGGGAGTATGGGAGGTGTCAAGGTATCGGAGGTGCACCTGGGCATTGTCAGAGGTGTACGGGAGTGTCAGTGGAGTACTAGGGAGTGTCAGGGGTGTACCTGGGAGTGTCGGTGTGCATGGAGTGTCAGAGGTGTACCTGGCAGTGTCAGCGGTGTACCTGGGAATGTCAGTGGGTACCAGGGAGTGTCAGGGGGTGTACCTGAGAGTGTCAGGTGCATGGGTGTCAGAGGTGTACCTGGGGTGTCGGACGTGTACCTGGGAGTGTCAGATGTGTACCAGGGAATGTCAGTGGGTACCTGGGATTGTCAGGGGTGTACCTGGCAGTGTCAGAGGTGTACCTGGGGTGTCAGAGGAGTACCAGGGAGTGTCAGAGGAATTCCTAGGGTGTCAGAGTGTGCACCTGGGAGTGTCGAGAGGTGTACCTAGGAGTATCGGAGGTTTATATCAAGTATCATGGGAATGTCAGAGGTGTACCTGGAATGTCAATACAGGGGTGTCAGAGGTGTACCTGGGGTCTCAGAGACCAAAGCGTGTCAGAGGAGTACACTGGGGTGTCAGAGGTGTACCTGGGAGTATCGAAGGTTTACCTGGGTGTATCAGGTGTACCTAGTGTCAGAGGTGTGCCTGGGGTATCAGAGGTGTGCCTGGGGTGCCAGAGGTGACCAGGGGTGTCAGGGGTGGAACTGGGGTGTCAGAGGTGTAACTGGAATGAGGTGTACCAGGAGTGTCAGTGGTGCCTGGGAGTCTCAAGGTGTGCCTGGGGTATCGGAGGTGTGCCTGGGAATATCGGGGTGTACCTGGGAGTGTCAGAGGTGTGCCTGGAGTGTCAGAGGTGTCCTGCGAGGTGTCACAGGAGTGCCTGGGAGTGTCAGAGGTGTACCTGGCAGTGTCAGAGGTGTACCTGGGACTGTGGGAATGTGCCTGGGGTGTCAGAGGTGTACCAGGGAATGTGATTGGAGTAGTTGGGAGTGTCAGAGGTGTAACTGGGAGTGTCAGGGTGTACCTTGGAGTGTCAGAGGTGTGCCTGGGGTGTCAGAGGTGTACCTGGGGTGTCAGAGGTGTACCTGGTAGTGTGAAGTGTGCAGGGAGTGTCGGAGGTGTACCTGGGAGTGACAGCGGTGTCCCTGGGAGTGTCGGGGTGAATCTGGGAGTGTGAAGTGCACCTGGGAGTGTCGGCGGTGTGCACCTGGGGTGTCAGTGTGCCTGGGGTGTCAGAGGTGTACTTGGGAGTGTCAGAGGTGTGCCCAGTGTGGTGGTGTACCTGGGGTGTCAGAGGTGTGGCAGAGTGTGGAGGTTGTGCCTGGTGTCAGTGGTGTGCAAGTGTCTGGGGTTTGTGCCTGGGGAGTCAGGAGGTGTGCCTGGGGTGGCAGAGGTGCATGGGATGTCAGAGGTGCACCGGGTGTCTGAGGTGTGCCTGGGTGTCAATGGTGCCTGGCAGTGTCTGAAGTGTACCTGGCAGTGTCTGAGGTGATACTGGCAGTGTCTGCGGTGTACCTGGGAGCGTCAGCGGTGCACCTGGGAGCGTTAGAGGTGTATCAGGGAGTGACAAAGGTACCTAGGAGTGTCAGAGGTGTGCCTGGGAGTGTCAGAGGTGTACCTGGGGTGTGAGAGGTTTTATCTGGTAGTGTCAGTGGGTACCTGGGATTGTCGGAGTTGTACCTGGGGTGTCGGAGGCGGACCTGGGAGTGTCAGAGGTGTACCTGGGAGTATCATAGGTGTGCCTGGGGAATGTCAGAGGTGTACCTGGGAATGTCAGAGGTATGCCAGGAGTGTCAGTGAAGTGCCTGGGAGTCTCAAAGGTTTTACCTGGGAGTATCAGGTGTACCTGGGAATATCGGAGGTGTACCTGGGAATATCGGAGTGTACCAGGGGTATCAGAGGTGTGCCTGAGTCTCAGAGGTGAACACAAGAGTGTCAGAGGAGTGCACCAGTGTCAGAGGTGTACCGGTATCGGAGGTGTACCTGGGATTATCAGTGTGCACCAAGTGTCAGAGGTGTGCAGGAGTATCAGAGTGTACCTGGTGAGTGTCAGAGGTGTACAGGGGAGTGTCAGGGGTGTAACTGGGAGTGTCAGAGGTGTGCCTGAAAGTGTCAGAGGTGCACTTGGGAATGTCAGAGGTGCACCTTGGAGTGTCTGAGGTGTACCTAGGAGTGTCTGAGGTGTACCTGGCAGTGTCTGATGTGTACCTGGCAGTGTCTGAGGTGTACCTGGCAGTGTCAGCGGTGTTCCTGGGAGTGTCAGCGGTGTACCTGGGAGTGTTAGAGGTGTATCAGGGGGTGAGAGAGGAGTACCTAGGAGTGTCAGAGGTGTACCTGGGAGTGTCAGAGGTGTACCTAGAGTATCAGAGGTGTACCTGGGAGTGTCAGAGGTGTCCCTGGGAGTGTCAGAGGTGTACCTGGGAGTGTCAGAGATGTACCTGGAAGTGTCAGAGGTGTATCTGGGAGTGTTGGACGTGTACCTGGGAGTGTCAGAGGTGTACCAGGGAATGTCAGTGGAGTACCTGGGAGTCAGAGGTGTACCTGGGAGTTTCAGAGGTGTACCTGGGAGTGTCAGAGGTGTACCTGTCGGAGGTTTACCTGGGAGTGTCGGGTTGTACCTGTGGTGTCGGAGGCGTACCTGGGGTGCAGAGGTGTACCTGGGAGTATCAGAGGTGTGCCTGGGGTGTCAGGTGTGCCTGGGAATGTCAGAGGTGTACCAGGGAGTGTCAGAGGTGTGCCTGGGGTCTCAGAAGTGTGAACCAAAGCGTGTCAGAGGGTACCTGGGGGTGTCAGAGGTGTACCTGGGGTATCGAAGGTGTACCTGGGTGTATCGGAGGTATACCTGGGAGTGTCAGAGGTGTGCCTGGGAGTATCAGAGGTGTACCTGGGGTGCCAGAGGTGCACCAGGGAGTGTCAGGGGTGTAACTGGGGTGTCAGAGGTGTAACTGGAACGTCAGAGGTGTACCAGGAGTGTCAGTGGGTACCTGGGAGTCTCAAAGGTGTACCTGGGGTATCAGGTGGGAATATCAGGTGTGTGCAGAGGTGTACCTGGGGTGTCAGAGGTGTCCTGCAGAGTGTGCCGAGGAGTACCTGGGAGTGTCAGAGGTGTCCTGGCAGTGTCAGAGGTGTACCTGGGACTGTTAGAGATGCCTAGGAGTGTCAGAGGTGTATCTGGGAGTGTCGGACGTGTACCTGGGAGTGTCAGAGGTGTACCAGGGAATGTCATTGGAGTAGTTGGAGTGTCAGAGGTGTAACTGGGAGTGTCAGAGGTGTACCTGGTGTCAGAGGTGTACCTGGGGTGTCAGAGGTGTGCCTGGGGTGTCAGAGGTGTACCTGGTGAGGTGTGAGAGTGTCGGAGGTGTACCTGGGAGTGACAGCGGTGTCCCTGGGAGTGTCGGGGGTGAACCTGGGAGTGTGGAGAAGTGTACCTGGGAGGTCGGCGGTGTACCTGGGAGGTCGGAGGTGTACCTGGGAGTGTCAGAGGTGTACTTGGGAGCATCAGAGGTGCACTGGGAGTGTCAGTGGGTACCTGGGAGTGTCAGAGGTGTCGGGAGGCCGGAGGTGTACCTGGGAGTGGGTGGTGTACCTGGGAGTGTCAAGGTGTACCTGGGAGTGTCAGAGGTGCCTAGGAGTGGCAGAGGTGCACTTGGGAGGTCAGAGGTGCACCTGAGTGTCTGAGGTGTACCTGGGAGTCAATGGTGTACCTGGCAGTGTCTGGTGTACCTGGCAGTGTCTGAGGTGTAACTGGCAGTGTCTGCGGGCCTGGGAGCGTTGGCGGTGCACCTGGGAGCGTTAGAGGTGTATCAGGGAGTGACAAAGGAGTTCCAGGGAGTGTCAGAGGTGTCCTGGGAGGTCAGAGGTACCTGGGAGTGAGAGGTATCTGGTGAGTGTCAGTGGAGTCCTGGGATTGTCGGAGTGTACCTGGGAGTGTCGGAGGGACCTGGGAGTGTCAGAGGTGTACCTGGGAGTATCATAGGTGTACCTGGGAATGTCAGAGGTGTACCTGGGAATGTCAGAGGCATACCAGGGAGTCAGTGAAGTACCTGGAGTCTCAAAGGTTTACCTGGGAGTATCGGAGGTGTACCTGGGAATATCGGAGGTACCTGGGAATATCGGAGGTACCAGGGAGTATCAGAGGTGTACCTGGGAGTCTCAGAGGTGAACCAAAGAGTGTCAGAGGAGTACCTGGAGGTCAGAGGTGTACCTGGGAGACGGGAGGTGTACCTGGGATTATCGGAGGTGTACCTAGGAGTGTCAGAGGTGTACCTGGAGTACTGAGAGGTGTACCTGGTGAGTGTCAGAGGTGTACCAGGGAGTGTCAGGGTGTAACTGGAGTGTCAGAGGTGGCCTGAAAGTGTCAGAGGTGCACTTGGGAATGTCAGAGGTGCACCTTGGAGTGTCTGGTGGTGTACCTAGAGTGTCTGGAGGTGTACCTGGCAGTGTCTGATGTGTACCTGGCAGTGTCTGAGGTGTACCTGGCAGTGTCAGCGGTGTCCTGGGAGTGTCAGTGGTGTACCTGGGAGTGTTAGAGGTATCAGGGGGTGACAGAGGAGCACCTAGGAGTGTCAGGAGGTACCTGGGAGTGTCAGAGGTGTACCTAGAGTATCAGAGGTAACTGGGAGGTCAGAGGTGTACCTGGGAGGTCAGAGGTGTACCTGGGAGTGTAGAGATGTACCTGGAGTGTCAGAGGTATCTGGGAGTGTTGGACGTACCTGGGAGCAAGGTTGTGACCAGGGAATGTCAGTGGAGTACCTGGGAGTGTCAGAGGTGTACCTGGGAGTTTCAGAGGTGTACCTGGGAGTGTCAGAGGTGTACCTGGGAGGTCAGAGGTACCTGGGAGTGTCAGGGAGGTACCAGGGAGTGTTGGAGGTGTACTTGTGAGTGTGAGATGTGTACCTGGGAGTGTCTGGGTGTACCTGGAGTGTCGAGGTGTGTACCTGGGAGTGTCAGTGGAGTACCAGGGAGTGTCAGGGGTGTACCTGGGTGTGTCGGAGGTGTACATGGAGTGTCAGAGGTGTACCTGGCAGTGTCAGCGGTGTACCTGGGAATGTCAGTGGAGTACCAGGGAGTGTCAGAGGTGTGCCTGGAGTGTCAGAGGTGCACTTGGGAGTGTCAGAGGTGCACCTGAGTGTCTGGGGTGTACCTAGGGAGTGTCTGAGGTGTACCTTGCAGTGTCTGATGTGTACCTGGCAGTGTCTGAGGTGTACCTGGCAGTGTCACGGGTACCTGGGAGGTTGGGGCGGTGTACCTGGGAGTGTTAGGAGGTGAACTGAAGTGACAGAGGAGTACCTAGGAGGTCAGAGGTGTACCTGGAGTGTCGGAGGTGTACCTGGGAGGTGCAGAGGTGTACCTGGGAGTGTCAGAGATGTACCTGGGAGTGTCAGAGGTGTATCTGGAGTGTTGGACGTGTACCTGGGAGTGTCAGAGGTGACCGGGAATGTCAGTGGAGTACCGGGAGTGTCAGGAGGTGTACCTGGGAGTTTCAGAGGTGTACCTGGGAGTGTCAGAGGTGGCACCTGGGAGTGTCGAGGTACCTGGAGGTCAGAGGTGCACAGGGAGTGTCTGAGGTGTACCTGGGAATGTCAGAGGTGTACCAGGAGTTCAGGAATACCTAGGAGTGTCAGGAGGTGTACCTGGGATTGTGACGTGTACCTAGGAGTATCGGAGGTTTACCTGGGAATGTCAGAGGTATACCAGGGAGTGTCAGTGAAGTACCTGGGAGTCTCAATGGTGTACCTGGGAGTATCGGAGAGTACCTGGGAATATCGAGGTACCTGGGAATATCGATGTGTACCAGGGAGTGTCAGAGGTGTACCTGTCAGTGTCTGA
>NW_024750720.1:0-35607 GCF_018991925.1 Homarus americanus
GAGTGTCAGTGGGTACCTGGGGTGTCAAGGTGTACCTGGGAGTATCAGAGTGTACCTGGGAGCTTATCAGAGTGTGCCTGGGAGTGCAGGAGGTGTACCTGGGAGTGTCAGAGGTGTGCATAGGGTGTCAGAGGTGTGCCAGGGGTGTGAGTGTGCCTGGGGAGGGTCCGGAGGTGTGCCTGGGGAGTGTCGGAGGTGTGCCTGGAGAGTCAGAGGTGTGCCTGGGGTGTCTCAGAGAATTGACACCTGGGAGTGTGATGTGCCTGGAGTGTCTGGGGAGTGTACACCAGAGTGTCAGGAGTGTGCTTAGGAGTGTCAGGTGTGTCTGGGGTGTCAGAGTTAGCATGGGGTCTGGGTGCCTGGGGTGTCTGGTGTGCCTGGGGTGTCTTGGGCTGTGCCTGGGGTGTCTGAGGTGTGCCTGGCGGTGTCTCTGAGGTCTGCCTGGCAGTGTCAGAGTGTGCCTGCAAGTGTCAGAAGTGTACCTGGGAGCGTCAAAGGAGTACCTGGAAGTGTCAGAGGTGTGCCTGGTAGTGTCAGTGGTGTGCCTGGGGTGTCAGGGGGTGTGCCTGGGAATGTCATTGGTGTGCAAGTGTCAAGGAGTGTATCGTCAGAGGTGTACATGGGAGTGTCAGAGGTGCCTGGGGAGTGTCAAAGGAGTACCTGTGGGCGTCAAGGTGCCTGGGGTGTCAAGGTGTGCCTGGTAGTGTCAGTGGTGTGCCCAGGAACTGTCAGAGGTGTGCCTGGGGAGTGTCATTGGTGTGCCTGGGGGAGTGTCAGAATGTGCCTGGGGAGTGTCTCTGGGGTACACCTGGGAGTGTCAGGGGTGTGCCTGGGGAGTGTCTGGGGTGTGCCTGGGCGTCAGAGGAGTACCTGGGGAGTGTCAAGGTGTGCCTGGTAGTGTCAGTGTGGTGTGCCAGGGGTGACAGAGTGTGCAGGGTGTCGAGGTGTGCCTGGGAGTGTCAGGAGGTGTAGCTAGGGAGTGTCAGGAGTGCCTGGGAATGTCAGGGTGTGCAGCAGGTGTCTGGGAGTGTGTCTGGGGAGTGTCTGGGGTGTCTGGGAGTGTCTGGGGTGTGCCTGGGGTGTCTGGGGTGTGCCTGGGGTGTCAGATGTGTGCCTGGGGAGTGTCTGGGGTGTGCCTGGGGTGTCTGGGGTGTGCCTGGGGTGTCAGAGGTGTGCCTGGGGAGTGTCAGGGTGTGCCTGGGAGTGTCAGAAGGTGTGCCAGGGGTGTGTTGGGTTCCTGGGAGTGTCCAGGTGTGCCTGGCAGTGTCAGAGGGTGTGCCTAGGGGTGTCATAGGTGTGCCTGGAGTGTCAAGAGGTGTGCACCAGAGTGTCAGAGGTGTGCAAGTGTCAGGGGTGTGCCTTAGGTGTCAGAGGTGTGCAGGGATGTCAGTGGAGTGCCTGGGGTGTCAGAGGTGTGCCTGGGGTGTCTGGGGTCTACCTGTGGCAGTGTCAGAGGTGTGCCTGGGGAGTGTCAGAGTGTGCCTGGGAGCGTCAAGGAGTGCCTGGAAGTGTCAGGGTGCACCTGGTAGTGTCAGAGGTGCCTGGGGAGTGTCGGAGGTGTGCCTGGGTGAGTCAGGGGTGTGCCTGGGGGTGTCAGAAGTGTGCAGTGTCGGCGGTGTGCCTGCCTGGGGAGTGTCTGAGGGGTTTGCCTGGGGAGTGTCAGAGGTGTGCCTGGGGTGTCAGAGGTGCACTTAGAGTGTCACAGGTGCCTGGGGAGTGTCTGGGGTGTGCCTTGGGTGTCTGGGCTGTGCCTGGGGTGTCTGGGGTATGCCTGGCGGTGTCTGGGGTGTGCCGGGCGGTGTCAGGGGTGTGCCACAGGTGTCAGGGTGTACCTGGGGTGTCAGGGGTGTGCCTGGGGAGTGTCAGAGGTGTGCCAGGGAATGTCGGTGGGTACCTGGAGTGTCAGAGGTGTGCCTGGAGTGTCAGGGGTGTGCCTGGGAATGTCAGGGGTGTGCCTTGGAGTGTCTGGGGTGTATCTGGGGAGTGTCTGGGGTGTGTCTGGGGAGTGTCTGGGGTGTGCCTGGGGTGTCTGGGGTGTGCCTGGGGAGTGTCAGATGTGTGCCTGGGAGTGTCTGGGGTGTGCCTGGGGTGTCTGGGGTGTGCCTGGGGTGTCAGAGGTGTGCCTGGGGTGTCAGAGGTGTGCCTGGGGTGTCAGGGAGGTGTGCCAGGGGGGTGTCGTGGGTTCTGGGGAGTGTCAAGGTGTGCCTGGCGGTGTCAGGTGTACCTAGGGGTGTCATGGGGTGTGTGCCTGGAAGTGTCAGAGGTGGCACCTGGGGAGTGTCAGAGAGGTGTGCCTGGGAGTGTCAGAGGTGTACCTGGGGGTGTCAGAGAGGGTGTGCCAGGGAATGTCAGGGTGGAGTGCCTGGGGAGTGTCAGGGTGTGCCTGGGGTGTCTGAGGGTCTGCCTGGCAGTGTCAGAGGTGTGCCTGGGGTGTCAGAAGTGTGCCTGGGAGCGTCAAAGGGTACCTGGAAGTGTCAGGGGTGTGCCTGTTAGTGTCAGAGGTGTGCCTGGGAGTGTCAGGTGTGCCTGGGTGGAGTCAGAGGTGTACCTGGGGAGTGTCAGGTATGCCTGGGAGTGTCAGCGGTGTGCCTGGGGAGTGTCTGAGAGGTTTACCTGGGAGTGTCAGGGGTGTGCCTGGGGAGTGTCAGAGGTGCACTTGGAGTGTCACAGGTGCACCTGGGGTCTGGGGTGTGCCTTGGAGTGTCTGAGCTGTGCCTGGGGTGTCTGAGGTATGCCTGGCAGTGTCTGGGTGTACCGGGCAGTGTCAGGGTGTGCCTGGGGAGTGTCCAGGGTGTGCCTGGGGAGTGTCAGAGGTGTGTGCCTGGGAGTGTCAGAGGTGTACCAGGGGAATGTCAGTGGGTACCGGAGTGTCCAGAGGTGTGCCTGGGGTGTCTGAGGTCTGCCTGGAAGTGTCAGAGGTGTGCCTGGGGAGTGTCAGAGGAATGCCTGGGAGGGTCAAAGGGTACCTGGGAGTGTCAGAGGTGTGCCTGGTAGTCTCAGTGGTGTGCCTGGGGTGTCAGAGGTGTGCCTAGGGATGTCATTGGTGTGCCTGGGGTGTCAGAGGTAAGACCTGGAACTGTCAAAGTGTACCTGGAAGTGTCAGAGGTGTACCTGGGGAGTGTCTGGGGTGTGCCTCAGGTGTCAGAGGTGTGCCTGGGGTGTCTGGGGTGTGCCTGGGGAGTGTCAGGGGGTGTGCTGGGGTGTCTGAGGCGTGCCTGGGGTACCTGGGAGTGTCAGAGGTGTACCTGGGAGGTCAGAGGTGTACCTGGGACTGTCAGAGGTGTACCTGGAGCACAGAGATGTACCTGGGAGATGTCAGAGGTGTATCTGGGAGTGTCGGACGTGTACCTGGGAGTGTCAGAGGTGTACCACGGAATGTCAGAGGTGTACCTGGGAGTGTCAGAGGTGTACCTGGGAGTGTCCGAGGTGTACCTGGGAGTGTCGAAGTTGTACCTGCGAGTGTCGGAGGCGGACCTGGGAGTGTCAGAGGAGTACCTGGGAATAACAGAGAGGTGTACCTGGGAGTGTAAGAGGCGTACCTGGGAATGTCAGAGGTATACCAGGAGTGTCAGTGAAGTACCTGGAGTTCAAAGGTGCCTGAGTACGGGAGGTGTATCTGGGAATACCGGAGGCATACCTGGGAGTGTCA
Source organism: Homarus americanus (assembly GCF_018991925.1). Classification (NCBI taxonomy): domain Eukaryota; kingdom Metazoa; phylum Arthropoda; class Malacostraca; order Decapoda; family Nephropidae; genus Homarus; species Homarus americanus. Next base: position 3,650 of record NW_024750720.1, read on the forward strand.
GAGGTACCTGGGAGTTCAGAGGTGAAACAGGGAGTGTCAGAGGAGTACCTGGGAGGTCAGAGGTGTACCTGGGATTATCAGAGGTGTACCTGGAGTATCGAAGTGTACCTGGGAGCTCAGAGGTGTACCTGATATCAGAGGTATACCAGGGAGTGTCAGTGAAGTACCTGGGAGTCTCAAAGGTGTACCTGGGAGTATCGGAGGTGTACCTGGGAATATCGGAGGCATACCTGGGAGTGTCAGAGGTGTACCTGGGAGTCTCAGAGGTGAAACAGGGAGTGTCAGAGGAGTACCTAGGAGTGTCAGAGGTGTACCTGGGATTATCAGAGGTGTACCTGGGAGTATCGGAAGTGTACCTGGGAGTGTCAGAGGTGTACCTGGGATATCAGAGGTGTACCTGGGAGTGTCAGAGGTGTACCTGAAAGTGTCAGGGGTGTAACTGGGAGTGTCGGAGGTGTAACTGTGATTGTCAGAGGTGTACCAGGGAGTGTCAGTGGAATCCATGCGAGTCTCAAAGGTGTACCTGGGAGTATCAGAGGTGTACCTTGGAATATCGGAGGTGTACCTGGGAATATTGGAGGTGTACCTAGGAGTGTCAGCGGTGTACCTGGGAATGTCAGAGGTGTACTTGGGAGTGTCAGAGGTGTATCTGGGAGTGTCAGCGATGTACCTGGGAGTGTCTGAGGTGTACCTGGGAGTGTCAGACGTGTGCCTAGGAATGTCAGAGGTGCACTTGGGAGTGTCAGAGGTGAACCTTGGAGTGTCAGACGTGTGCCTAGGAATGTCAGAGGTGCACTTGGGAGTGTCAGAGGTGAACCTTGGAGTGTCTAAGGTGTACCTGGGAGTTTCAGAGAAGTACCAGGGAGTGTCACAGGAGTACCTGGCAGTGTTAGAGGTGTATTAGGGAGTGTCTAAAGTGTACCTGGGAGTTTCAGAGAAGTACCAGGGAGTGTCACAGGAGTACCTGGCAGTGTTAGAGGTGTATTAGGGAGTGTCAGCGATGTACCTGGGAGTGTCAGAGGTGTACCACGGAATGTCAGTGGTGTACCTGGCATTGTCTGAGGTGTAACTGACAGTGTCAGCGGTGTACCTGGGAGTGTCAGCGGTGCACCTGGGAGAAAGGAGGGAAATAGGGAGTGGGACAGAGGTGTACCTAGGACTGTGAGAAGTGTACCTGGGAGTGTCTGGGGTGTACCTGGGAGTGTCAGAGGTGTACCTGGGAGGCCAGGGAGGTGGTACCTGGGAATTTCTGCAGGAGGTGTACCTGGGAGAGTCAGAGATGTACCTGAGAGTGTCACAGGAGTACCTGGGATTGTCAGAAGTCTACCTGGCAGTGTCAGAGGTGGACCTGGGAGTGTCAGAGATGTACCTGGGAGTGTCAGAGATGTACCTGGGAGTGTCACAGGAGTACCTGGGATTGTCAGAGGTGTACCTGGCAGTGTCAGAGGTGTACCTGGGAGTGTCAGAGGTGTACCTGGGAGTTTTAGAGGTGTACCTGGGAGTGTCAGAGATGTACCTGGGAGTGTCACAGGAGTACCTGGGAGTCTCAAAGGTGTACCTGGGAGTCTCAAAGGTGAACCTGGAAGTATTGGAGGCGTTCCTCGGAATATCGGAGGTGTACCTGGGAATATCGGTGGCGTACCTGGGAGTGTCAGAGGTGTACCTGGGAGTGTCGCAGGTGTACCTGGGAGTGTCACAGGGGTACCTGGGAGTGTCAGAGGTGTACCTGGGGAGTGTCAGTGAGCACTCAGGAGTGTCATAGGGTGTACCCTGAGAATGCTCAGAGGTGTACCTGGGAACGTCAGAGGTGTACCTGGGAGTGTCAGTGGAGCCCTGTGAGTCTCAAAGGTGTACTCTGGGAGTATCAGGAGGTGTTCCCTTGGGAATATCGGAGGGGTGTACCTGGGAGTGTCAGCGGTGCACCTGGGAGTGTTAGAGTGCATCAGGGAGTGCCAGGAGGAGCACTTAGGAGGGCTTGGGAGGTACTCTGGGAGTGTCAGAGGTGTACCTGGGAGTGTCAGAGGTGTACCTGGGAGTGTCAGATGTGTACCTGGGAATTTCAGAGGTGTACCTGGGGAGTGTCAGAGATGTACCTGAGATGTGTCACAGGAGCACTGGGAGTGTCAGAGGTGTGCTATGGAGGCCAGAGGTGTACTAGAGTATCGAGGTTTACTCTGGGAGTGTCGGAGTTGTACCTGGGAGTGTCGGAGGTGTAACCAGGAGGAGAAGTGCACTGGGAGTGCTCAGAGGTGTACCTGGGAGTGTCGGAGGTGTACCTGGGAGTGTGAGAAGGTTCTGGGAGTGTCGGAGGTGTACCTGGGGAGGTTGAGGTGTACCTCGGAGTGTCAGAGGTGTACCTGGGAGTGTCAGAGGTGTACCTCGGAGTGTCAGAGATGTACCTGGGAGTGTCAGAGATGTATCTGGGAGTGTCGGACGTGTGCCTGGGAGTGTCAGAGGTGTACCACGGCATGTCAGTGGAGTACCTGGGACTGTCAGAGGTGTACCTGGGAGTGTCAGAGGTGTACCTGGGAGTGTCAAAGGTGTACCTGGGAGTGTCAGAGGTGTACCTGGAAGCGTCAGAGGTGTATGTATATTATGTATGCTGGATTATGTATTATGTATGTATATTATGTATGTGCTCCATTTATATTTATTCAGCCTAGCTAGCAGCGTGTGGCAATGTTATTACCATATCCCACACGCTTAATTAATGTGCCTGGCGACGTATGGAAGCTGCTAATGTATCACTTGCCATACGTCGTCTATGGTAGTTGACCAAGAGCTTAGCTAGGGAGCAGTGCTACCCACCTCTGTGTACATACTCTTATCCAGTAAACCGAACCTACAAAACTATACAGGTGTTTGTGTTCTCTCCTGTATATAGAATTTATTACCCAGAACACCTAACATGGCGCAGTGCGTAGTTTTACTGGATTATTACGAGTGATTAGTGCAAGTTTGTGGAAAGCCGGCTTATGACTCCCGCCTTTGTGTCAACCCCGCGTCATCCTCGAAGAATTTCGCAACTTTGAGCAGTGTCAGTGACAGTGATTTTCTGTGAAGTGTTAAGTGCATTGTGTGTTTCGTGCCATTCATGTGTGACCTTGTTCGAACGGATTTCCAAGGTATACGGCATGTTCTGGGCATTTGTGGGGAGTAGAGTTCAGCGCACCCTCCTCTAACCGTTTCCAGAGGGTGACTGAGCTCCTCACTGTCTCCACCCCCCTCCCTCACAGCGCCGCCTCCACCCCCCCTCACAGCTGGGGCGAGACGCTCTGCCTGCCTGGGACACACACACATACATGTACTAACACTTGCTGACCGCGCGGCTTTCTTATATATATTTTATATATATAACCTACTTATCTGTGTATTTAATTAAATTTTTTTGTCTGAAATCTTGTTGATACGACGGGCTGACCGGTCAACACTGATTTAAGACACAGTACACAGAGGAAGTAGTTATGTCTCATGCCTTACGTAGCCGTGGACCCATCGCCTGGATGAGTCAAGCGGATGATAGTCCCCCAGAGATGGATGACCAGGCTGACCATGACGCCCCAGCTCCCACATCATCGCGCAGCCCTTCACCTCAACATTCAGCGTTATCTCCAGAGATAATTGCCTTAATGAAGTTTATGAGAGATGAGAGACGCGAGGATGAAGCTCACAGACGTTTGGCGGATGAGCACAGAAGGCAAGCAGAGGCAGAACGAGACCACCAACGGAGAATGGAAGACAGTGCACGGTTCGAAGCCTTGATATCTCGCCTCACTGTTAACCAAGCCCCTGGCTCTAACACTGCCTCGGTACTGAATGGTTCAGATACCTCATCCATGCTTCCTTCACGCCCCCCAGCCCCACCTAAAGCAGCAGCTCAAACACCGCCCATCTTGAAGCCTGATGTGAATTTCCAGACTTTTCGTGAATGGCAGCGACGGTGGACTGATTATTCTACAATGGTGGATCTCCAGAGTTTGTCACAGCCTAAACAACTCATCCAGCTGCGTATGTGCCTGTCCTTGGAAATTCAGCGTGTCTTGGAACACACGTTGCAGGTACCCCCAACCTCTTCGCTGTCTGTAGAGGAGGTACTGGACGTTCTACAACGGCACATCAAAGGACAGCAGAATGAAGCTCTGCGCAGGAGGGAATTGTTTAGCTGCAGACAGATGGAGGGTGAGTCTTTTGATGCCTTTTATGTACGTCTTAAGAGAGCCTCGGAAGAGGTAGATATATGTCTAGGCCACCACCAGCAGTGCGAGGAGACCCAGTTGAAGCAGGTGATCTTGATGGGTGTTAAGGACGAGGAGCTTGTCCAACGCCTCACCTCCCTCGACTCTTCCTCTTCTCTTCAGGATGTGCTGACGATATGTCGCTCCTATGAGGCTGCCAGGTGTGCCACCTCTGCCATCCGTGCTCCCCCTACAGCTGTACGCGCTGTTTCCCGGTACAAGAAGGACAAGAAGTCTGCCCCTACGCCTTCGCCCACCACGTCCACGCCCGGTTCATTTTGTAACAACTGTGGTAAGCAGCACGGAACACAGGTGTGTCCAGCTGCTCAGTCTACCTGCAACAGTTGTGACCGTATGGGCCACTGGTCGCTCACAGTGCGGTGCCCAGCTAAGTACGTACAGTGCAATGTGTGCGGTCGTCTGGGCCACTATGACAAGTGTTGCCCTACCCACGAACCCAAGGGACAGCGTCGGCGGAAGCTTCGGCGCCCTTCTACCAGTGAGGGCTGCCCACAGTCGCCAAATCAGAGGCACGACGACCCTGGACAAAGCCCGACCCATTTTAGGAGGGTGTACTCCTCGCATCCCAGGACCAAAGCCCCCCAGTACATCAGCGTCATCGTGACCTACGGCGGTGTGTCATCCCGTCTTCAGATGTTGCCCGACACCGGCGCTGATGCTACAGTCATCGGTTCCCAGCATTTGCGATGCTTGGGGCTCTCTCCAAGCGATCTAGGACCGCCTCCCGAGGACCTCTGCGTCACGGCAGATGGTTCACAGATGGCCCCAGCCCTGGGTTCACTCTATGCACATGTCACCTTTGGCAACAGGTCGTGTCAGGCCTGGATTGACGTGCATAATGGTGTCCTGACTCCCTTGCTGTCCTACAGACATTGTCAAGAGTTGGCCATCATCTCCCAGGACTTCCCAACACCGATTCTCGAGGTAAATCACGCCAACAGGGTGCACGAAGGGAGCAGCAACTACCCTGCTGCCGCCCTACCCCTACCTCTGGCCAGTGACACCTCTCCTTCGGTAGTCGTCCCTGCTGCATCACGTCCCCACGCCTTGGCTCGCCTTCACGACAGTCACCGTGGAGCTGAGGCCACCAAACGACGTGCACGACAGACCGTGTTCCGGCCTGGCATCGACCCCGACATCTCCAATGCTGTCCAGGTGTGTAAGCCCCGCCACGTATTACAACCCAGCCAGCAGCAGGTACCCTTCATGAGTGACGACAACCCCACCCGCCCCTTTGAGTCTGTGTCGGCCGACTTTTTCTGTGTGTCAGGAAAGTCCTTCCTGGTTATCGTCGACCGTCTCTCTGGTTGGCCGGTTGTCATCAAGGGCGGTAATGACACGACGTCTGCCGCCACCATCAGCAAGTTCCGCCACTACTTCCGTGACGTGGGCGTTCCTGTACGCCTGCGAACCGACGGAGGGCCTCAGTTCACAAGCCGGGACTTTGCTGCGTTCCTTGACCGATGGGGAGTCCGGCAGGTGTTGTCATCGCCCCATTACCCGCAGCCCAACGGCCACGCTGAGGCTGCTGTCAAATCTTTGAAGCACCTCATCCTTAAGGTGGCCCCTTTTGGGAACATTGACTGCGAGGCCTTCGACCGGGGTCTTCTTGAACTCCGCAACACACCCAACCACACCGGACGCTCCCCTGCCCAGGTTTTGTATGGGCGCCCCCTTCGTTCTTGTGTCCCTGCTCACCCTCAATCCTTCTCCAAGGAGTGGCAGGCCAAGACAGAGGATTGTGATCGCTGAGCCGCCGAACGTGTTCAAGACGTCGTCGCCCGCTACAACGACCACGCCCGTTCTCTCCCCAGGTTGAGTGTCGGCACCCAAGTCCGTGTTCAGGACCCGACCTCCCTACGTTGGGACAAAGTGGGCGTAGTCATGGGTCTCGGCAGGTCACGGGACTACCAGGTGCGGTTACCCAGTGGTCGTGGGTGGTGGAGGAACCGCCGTTTTCTCTGCCCCGTAACACCTTCCGCTGACCCCATCACCAGTGCTGAGTCCCATACCCTTCCCAGTGATGAAGTCCTCGACGCTCAGAACGGATCCAGAAGAGAAGGTCCGCTCAAGACTTTGCTATGAGCGTATAGGGGAGGGAGGTGTATGTATATTATGTATGCTGGATTATGTATTATGTGGTGTATATTAAAAGCGCCCATTTATATTTATTCAGCCTATAGTAGCAAAAATGTTATTATCATATCCCACACGCTTAATTAATGTGCCTGGCGACGTATGGAAGCTGCTAATGTATCACTTGCCATACGTCGTCTATGGTAGTTGACCAAGAGCTTAGCTGGGAGCAGTGCTACCCACCTCTGTGTACATACTCTTATCCAGTAAACCGAACCTACAAAACTATACAGGTGTTTGTGTTCTCTCCTGTATATAGAACTTATTACCCAGAACACCTAACAAGAGGTGTACCTAGGAGTGTCAGAGGTGTACCTGGGAGTGTCCGAGGTGTACCTGGGAGTGTCGAAGTTGTACCTGCGAGTGTCGGAGGCTGACCTGGGAGTGTCAGAGGTGTACCTGGGAATAACAGAGGTGTACCTGGGAGTGTCAGAGGCGTACCTGGGAATATCAGAGGTATACCAGGGAGTATTAGTGAAGTACCTGGGAGTCTCAAAGGTGTACCTGGGAGTATCGGAGGTGTACCTGGGAATATCGGAGGTATACCTGGGTGTGTCAGAGGTGTACCTGGGAGTCTCAGAGGTGAAACAGGGAGTGTCAGAGGAGTACCTGGAGTGTCAGAGGTGTACATGGGGAGTATCAGAGGTGTACCTGGGAGAGTCGTGGGAAGTGTACCTGGGAGGTTGGGAGGTGTACCTGGGAGTGTCAGAGGTGTACCAGGGAGTGCCGAGGTGTACCTGGGAGTGTCGGAGGTGTACCTGGTTGTGTCTGGGGTGTACCTGGGAGTATCTGGGGTGTATCTGGGAGTGTCTGAGGTGTACCTGGGAATATCAGAGGTGTACCTGGGAGTGTCAGAGGTTTACCTGGGAGTGTCAGGGGTGTACCAGGGAGTGTCAGTGGAGTACCTGGGAGTGTCAGAGGTGTACCTGGGAGTGTCGGAGGTGTACATGGAGTGTCAAAGGTGTACCTGGCAGTGTCAGCGGTGTACCTGGGAGTGTCAGAGGTGTGCCTGGGAGTGTCTGAGGTGTACCTTAGAGTGTCTGAGGTGTACCTGGGAGTGTCTGAGGTGTACCTGTGAGTGTCAGAGAAGTACCAGGGAGTGTCACAGGAGTACCTGGGAGTGTGAGAGGTTAGCTGCGAGTGTGAGAGGTGTACCTGGGAGTGTCTGAGGTGTACCTGGGAGTGTCAGGGGAGAACCAGGGAGTGAAAGAGGAATACCTGGGAGTGTCAGAGGTGTACCAGGAGGCTCAAGGTGTACCTGGAGCAAGTCAGAGGTGTACCAGGGAGCAACAGAGGAATACCCAGGAGGTCAGAGGTGTACCTGGGGAGCGTCAGGGGAGGTGCTCTAGAGGAAAAATGGGAGGCTTACCTGGGAGTGTCGAAGTTGTACCTGGGAGCAGCCGTAGGCGGTCCTGGGAGGCCAGAGGTGTACCCGGGAGTATCAAGGTGTACCTGGGAGGTTGGGAGGTACCTGGGAATGCTGGGGAGGCACCAGGAGTGCTTGGGGTGAAGTACCTGGGAGTGTCAGCAGTGTACCTGGTAGTGTCTGAGGTGAACCTGGGAGTGTCAGAGGTGTGCCTGGGAGTGTCAGAGGTGCACTTGGGAGTGTCAGAGGTGCACCTTGGAGTGACTGATGTGTACCTGGCAGTGTCTGAGGTGTACATGGCAGTGTCAGCGGTGTACCTGGGAGTGTCAGCGGTGTACCTCGGAGTGTTAGACGTGTATCAGGAGTGACAGAGGAGTACGTAGGAGTGTCAGAGGTGTACCTGGGAGTGTGAGAAGTGTACCTGGGAGTGTCTGGGGTGTACTTGGGAGTGTCTGAGGTGTACCTGGGAGTGTCAGAGGTGTACCTGGGTGTGTCAGAGGTGTACCAGGGAGTGTCAGAGGTGTATCTGGGAGTGTCAGAGGTACCTGTAGCACGGAGGTGTACTCTGGTGTGTCACAGGTACCTGGAGGCCAGAGGTGTGCCTGGGAGGCCAGCGAGATGTACCTGGGAGTGTCAGAGGTCTACCTGGGAGTGTAAGAGATGTACCTGGGAGTGTCAGAGGTGTACCTGGTAGTGTCGGAGGTGTACCTGGGAGTGTAAGAAGTGGCAATCTGGGGAGGTCTGGGGTGCACCTGGGAGGCCGGGGAGGTGCACTTGGGAGTGTAAGAAATGCACCTAGGAGCAAGTCGGAGGTACCTGGGAGTGTCTGAGGTGTGCCTGGGAGTGCCAGAGGTGCACTTGGGAGTGTGAGAAGTGTACCTGGGAGGCCAGAGATGTACCTGGAGTGTAAGACACCAGGCCTGGGAGGTCAGAGGTGTACCTGGGAGGTCAGAGGTGTACCTGGAGGTCAGCGGTGTACCTGGGGAGCGTCGGATGTACCTGGGAGTGTGGAGAAGGCACCGGGAGTGTCGGAGGTGTACCTGGGAGTGTCGGAGGTGTACCTGGGAATGTCAGAGGTGTACTTGGGAGTGTCAGAGGTGTATCTGGGATTGTCAGCGGTGTACCTGTTAGTGTCTGAGGTGTGCCTGGGAGTGGCAGACGTGTGCCTAGGAGTGTCAGAGGTGCACTTGTGAGTGCCAGAGGTGCACCTTGGAGTGTCTCAGGTGTACCTGGGGGTGTCTGAGGTGTACCTGGCTGTGTAGGAGGTGTACCTGGCATTGTCTGAGGTGTAACTGACAGTGTCGGCGGTGTACCTGGGAGTGTCAGCGGTGCACCTGGGAGTGTTAGAGGTGTATCAGGGAGTGACAGAGGAGTACCTAGGAGTGTCAGAGGTGTACCTGGGAGTGTCAGAGGTGTACCTGGGAGTGTCAGAGGTGTACCTAGGAGTGTCAGAGGTGTAGCTGGGAATTTCAGAGGTGTACCTGGGAGTGTCAGAGATGTACCTGAGAGTGTCACAAGAGTACCTGGGAGTGTCAGAGGTGTACTTGGGAGTGTGAGAGGTGTACCTAGGAGTATCGGAGGTGTACCTGGGAGTGTCGGAGTTGTACCTGGGAGTGTCGGAGGTGTAACTAGGAGTGTGAGAAGTGTAACTGGGAGTTTTAGAGGTGTACCTGGGAGTGTCGGTGGTGTACCTGGGAGTGTGAGAAGTGTTCCTGGGATTGTCGGAGGTGTACCTGGGAGAGTCAGAGTTGTACCTCAGAGTGTCAGAGGTGTACCTGGGAGTGTCAGAGGTGTACCTGGGACTGTCAGAGGTGTACCTGGGAGTGTCAGAGATGTACCTGGGAGATGTCAGAGGTGTATCTGGGAGTGTCGGACGTGTACCTGGGAGTGCTTTAGAGTGTGTACCACGGAATGTCAGAGGTGTACCTGGGAGTGTCAGAGGTGTACCTAGGAGTGCTCAGAGGTGTACCTGGGAGTGTCTGGAGGTGTACCTGGGAGGCCGAAGCACTATGAGCAAATGTGGAGGCGGACCTGGGAGTGCCGAGGTGTACCTGGGAATAACAGAGGCACCTGGGAGTGTAAGAAGCGGGTACCTGGGAATGTCAGAGGCATACTAGGGAGTACTGGGTGAAGTACCTGGGGAGTCTCAAAGGTGTACCTGGGAGCACGAGGTACCTGGGAATATCGAGCATACCTGGGAGCACAGAGGTGTACCTGGGGTGCCCCAGAGGTGTATCAGGGAGTGTCAGAGGTGTACCTGGGAGTCTCAGAGGTGAAACAGGGAGTGTCAGAGGAGTACCTGGGAGTGTCAGAGGTGTACCTGGGAGTGTCAGAGGTGTACCTGGGAATATCAGAGGTGTAACTGGGAGTGTCAGATGTGTACCTGGGAGTGTCAGGGGTATAACTGGGAGTGTCGGAGGTGTAACTGGGATTGTCAGAGGTGTACCAGGGAGTGTCAGTGGAGTCCCTGGGAGTCTCAAAGGTGTACCTGGGAGCATCAGAGGTGTACCTGGGAATATCGGAGGTGTACCTGGGAGTGTCAGAGGTGAACCTGGGAGTGTCAAAGGTGTACCTGGGAATGTCAGAGGTGTAATGGGGAGTGTCAGAAGTGTATCTGGGAGTGTCAGCGATGTACCTGGGAGTGTTCGAGGTGTACCTGGGAGGGAGGTGTACCAAGGAGGTCAGGAGGAATACCTGGGAGTGTCAGAGGTGTACCTGGGAGTGTCAGGAGGTACCTAGAGGTATCGGAGGTTTACCTGGGAGTGTCGGAGTTGTACCTGGGAGTGTCGGAGGCGGACCTGGGAGTGTCAGAGGTGTACCTGGGAGTATCAGAGGTGTACCTGGGAGTGTCAGAGGTGTACCTGGGAATGTCAGAGGTATACCAGGGAGTGTCAGTGAAGTACCTGGGAGTGTCAGCAGTGTACCTGGGAGTGTCTGAAGTGTACCTGGGGGTGTCAGAGGTGTGCCTGGGAGTGTCAGAGGTGCACTTGGGAGTGTCAGAGGTGCACCTTGGAGTGACTGATGTGTACCTGGCAGTGTTTGAGGTGTACCTGGCAGTGTCAGCGGTGTACCTGGGAGTGTCAGCGGTGTACCTCGGAGTGTTAGACGTGTATCAGGGAGTGACAGAGGAGTACGTAGGAGTGTCAGAGGTGTACCTGGGAGTGTGAGAAGTGTACCTGGGAGTGTCTGGGGTGTACCTGGGAGTGTCTGAGGTGTACCTGGGAGTGTCAGAGGTGTACCTGGGTGTGTCAGAGGTGTACCAGGGAGTGTCAGAGGTGTATCTGGGAGTGTCAGAGGTGTGCCTGGTGGCAGTACCGGAGGTGTGCCTGGGGAGTGTCACCGGGTGTGTCAGAGGTGTGCCTGGAGTGTCAGAGATAAAATCTGGAGGTCAGTACCTGGCGAAAGTCAGAGGTGTACCTGAAGTGTCGAGGTAAATGGGAGTGTCGGAGGTACCTGGAGGTAAGAAGTGAACTGGAGTGTCTGGGGTGTACCTGGGAGTGTCAGAGGTGTACTTGGCGTAAGAACTGTACCTGGAGTGTCGGAGGTGTACCTGGGAGTGTCGGAGGTGTACCTGGAGGCCGAGGTGTACTTGGGAGGAGAGAAAACGGAGTGTGAGAAGTGTACCTGGAGGCCGAGGTACCTGGAGGTCAGAGGTGTACCTGGGAGGCCAGAGGTGTACCTGGGAGTGTCAGCGGTACCTGGCGTCAGCGGTGTACCCGGGGAGGCCCCGAGGTGCGTGTTCGGGAGTGTCAGACGTGCCTAGGAGTGTCGTGCTGCGCACTTGGGAGCGTCAGAGGCACCTTGAGCCCCTGGAGGTGCACCTGGGAGTGTCTGAGGTGTACCTGGCTGTCTGAGGTGTACCTGGCATTGTCTTAGGTGTAACTGACAGTGTCAGCGGTGTACCTGGGAGTGTCAGCGGTGCACTGGCGTTAGAGGTGTATCATGAGTGACAGAGGAGCACTCTTATGTCAGAGGTGTACCTGGGAGTGTCAGAGGTGTACCTGGAGAGACAGAGGGTGTACCTAGGAGGCTGAGGTGTACTCTGGGAATTTCAGAGGTGTACCTGGGAGTGCCGAGATGTACCTGAGAGTGTCACAAGAGTACCTGGGAGTGCTGCGGTGTACTTGGGAGTGTGAGGTGTGCCCAGAGTATCGGAGTTGTACCTGGGAGTGTCGGAGGTGTGTAACTAGGAGTGTGAGAAGGCGTAACTGGGAACCTGGGAGTGTCAGAGGTGTACCACGGAATGTCAGAGGTGTACCTGGGAGTGTCAGAGGTGTACCTGGGAGTTTTAGAGGTGTACCTGGGAGGTCAGATATGTGCCTGAATGTCACAGGAGTACCTGTGAGTCTCAAAGGTGCACCTGGAGTATAGCAGGTGTAACCTGGGAATATCGGAGGTATACCTGGGAATATCGGAGGTACCTGGGAGGTCAGGAGGTGTAAACTTGGGAGGTCGGAGGTGTGCCTGGGAGTGTCAAAGGAGCCCTGATAGTCAGAGGTGTGCCTGGCAGTGTCAGAGGTGCACTGGAAGTGTCAGAGGTGTAATTTGGGAGTGTCGGAGGTGCCTGGGAGTGTGAGAAGCGCACCTGGGAGGTCAAAATCTGGGAGGCTCAGAGGTGCACTTGGGGGAAAGAACTGTACCTGGGAGTGTCGGAGGTGTACCTGGCTGTGTCTGAGGTGTACCTGGCATTGTCTGAGGTGTAACTGACAGTGTCAGCTGTGTACCTGGGAGGTCAGCGGTGCACCTGGGAGTGTTAGAGGTGTATCATGGAGTGACAGAGGAGCACCTAGGGAGGCCAGAGGTGTACCTGGGAGTGCCAGGAGGTACCTGGGAGTGTCAGAGATGTACCTGGGAGGTCAGATGTATCTGGGAGTGTCGGACGCAGGCCTGGGAGTGTCAGAGGTGTACCATGGAATGTCAGTGGAGTACCAGGGAGCTGTCAGAGGTGTACCTGGGAGTGTCAGAGGGTGTACCTGGGAGTGTCAAAGGTGTAATCTAGGGAGGGTCAGAGGTGTACCTGGAGGTCCTGAGGTTCAATGGGAGTGTCGAAGTTGTACCTGCGGGAGTGTCGGAGGCGGAACTGGGAGTGTCAGAGGTTTACCTGGGAATAACAGAGGTACCTGGGAAGGTCAGAGGCGCACCTGAATGTCAGAAGTATACCAGGGAGTGTCAGTGAAGTACCTGGGAGTCTCAAAGGTACCTGGGAGTATCGGAGGTGTACCTGGGAGTGTCTCAGTACCTGGGAGGTCAGAGGTGTGCCGGAGTGTCAGGGGAGTGAAACCAGGGAGTGAAAGAGGTGTAACTGGGAGGTCAGAGGTGTACCAGGGAGTGTCTAAGGTGGCACCTGGGAGTGTCAGAGGAATACCTAGGAGGTCGGAGGTGCAATCTGGGAGGTCAGGAGGTGTACCTAGGGAGTATCGAAGGGTTACCTGGGAGTGTCGGAGTGTCTGGAGGTCAGGGGAGAACCGGGAGTGAAAGAGGTGTAACTGGGAGGCAGAGGTGTACCAGGGAGTGTCTAAGGTGTACCTGGGAGGGACAGAGGAATACCTGGGAGTGTCAGAGGTGTACCTGGGAGGCAGAGGTGTACCTAGGAGTATCGAAGGTTTACCTGGGAGTGTCAGAGTTGAACCTGGATCGTCGGAGGCGACCTGGAAGTGCCAGAGGTGTACCTGGGAGTATCAGAGGTGTACCTGGGAGTGTCAGAGGTGTACCTGGGAATGTCAGAGGTATTCCAGGAGTGTCAGTGAAGTACCTGGGAGTGTCAGCGGTGTACCTGGGAGTGTCTGAGGTGTACCTGGGAGTATCGGAAGGTGTACCTGGGAGTGTCAGAGGTGTACCTGGGGGTCAGAGGAGGTACTAGGGAGTGTCAGAGGACAACCTGGGAGTGTCAGAGGTGTACCTGGAGCATCACAGAGGTGTACCTGGGAGTATCGGAAGTGATCTGGGAGGTCAGAGGTGTACCTGGGAGTGTCAGAGGGTGTACCAGGGAGTGTCAGAGGTGTCCTGGGAGTGTCGGAGGTGTACCTGGGAGTGTCTGGGTGTACCTGGGAGTATCTGGGTAACCTGGGAGTGTCTGAGGTGTACCTGGGAGGTCAGAGGTGTACCTGGGAGGTCGGAGAGGTGTACTTGGGAGTGTAAGAACTGTACCTGGGAGTGTCGGAGGGTGTACCTGGCTGTGTCTGGAGGTGTACCTGGCATTGTCTGAGGTGTAACTGACAGTGTCAGAGGTGTACCTGGGAGTGTCAGCGGTGCACCTGGGAGTGTTAGAGGTGTACCATGGAGTGACAGAGGAGTACCCTAGGGAGTGTCAGAGGTGTACCTGGGAGTGTCAGAGGTGTACCTGGGAGTGTCAGAGATGTACCTGGGATGTCGCAGATGTATCTGGGAGGTCGGACGTGTACCTGGGAGTGTCAGAGGTGTACCACGGAATGTCAGTGGAGTACCAGGGACTGTCAGAGGTGTACCTGGGAGTCTGAGGTGTACCTGGGAGTGTCAAAGGTGTTCCTAGGAGTGTCAGAGGTGTACCTGGGAGGTCGAGGTGTACCTGGGAGTGTCGGGGTTGTACCTGCGAGTGTCGGAGGGTGAACTGGGGAGTGTCAGAGGTTTACCTGGGAATAACAGGAGGTGTACCTGGGAGTGTCGAGGTACCTGGAATGTCAGAAGTATACAGGGAGCTGTCAGTGAAGTACCTGGGAGTCTCAGAGGTGTTCCTGGAGCATCGAGGTGTACCTGGGAGTATCGGAAGTGTACCTGGGAGTGTCAGAGGTGTACCTGGGAGTGTCAGGGGAGAACTGGGAGTGAAAGAGGTGTAACTGGGAGTGTCAGAGGTGTACCAGGAGTTCAGGTGTACCTGGGAGGCCAGAGGAATACCTAGGGAGTGTCAGAGGTGTACCTGGGAGTGTCGAGAGGTGGCCTAGGAGTATCGAAGGTTTACCTGGAGTGTCGGAGTTGTACCTTGGAGGTCAGGAGAACTGGGAGTGAAAGAGGTGTAACTGGGAGTGTCAGAGGTGTACCAGGGAGTGTCTAAGGTGTACCTGGGAGGACAGAGGAATACCTGGGAGGTCAGAGGTGTACCTGGGAGTGTCAGAGTCCTAGGAGTATCGAAGGTCACCTGGGAGTGTCGGAGTTGTACCTGGGATGTCGGTGGAGGGGACCTGGAAGTGCCAGAGGTGCACCTGGGAGTATCAGAGGTGTACCTGGGAGTGTCAGAGGTGCACCTGGGAATGTCAGAGGTATTCCAGGAGCTGTGTGAAGCACCTGGGAGTGGTCACGGTGTACCTGGGAGTGTCTGAGGTGTACCTGGGAGTATCGGAAGTGTACCTGGGAGGCTGGGAGGTACCTGGGAGTGTCAGAGGTGTACCAGGGAGGCTCAGAGGAGTAACCTGGGAGGTCAGAGGTGTACCTGGGAGTATCAGAGGTGTACCTGGGAGTACGGAAGTGTATCCTGGGAGGTCAGAGGTGTACCTGGGAGGTCAGGAGGTGTACCAGGGAGTGTCAGAGGTACCTGGGAGTGTCGGAGGTGTACCTGGGAGGTCTGGGGTGTACTGGGAGTATCTTGGGTGTACCTGGGAGTGTCTGAGGTGTACCTGGGAGTGTCAGAGGTGTACCGGGAGTGTCAGAGGTGTACCTGGGAGTGTCAGGGGTGTACCAGGGAGTGTCAGTGGAGCACCTGGGAGTGTCAGGAGGTGTCTGGGAGTGGTCGGAGGTGTACATGGAGTGTCAAAGGTGTACCTGGCAGGTCGGGCGGTGTACCTGGGGAGTGCCAGAGGTGTGCCTGGGAGTGTCTGAGGTGTACCTGGGAGTGTCTGAGGTGTACCTGGGAGTGTCTGAGGTGTACCTGTGAGTGTCAGAGAAGCACCAGGAGTGTCACAGGAGGCCCTGGAGGTGGAGAGGTTAGGCCAGAGTGTGAGAGGGTGTACCTGAGTGTCTGAGGTGCACCTGGGAGTGTCAGGGGAGAACCAGGAGTGAAAGAGGTGTAACTGGGAGTGTCAGAGGTGTACCAGAGTGTGTCTAAGGTGACCTGGGAGGTCAGAGGAATCTAGGAGTGTCAGAGGTGACCTGGGAGGTCAGAGGTGTACCTAGGAGTATCGGAGGTTTACCTGGGAGTGTCTGAGGTGTACCTGGGAGTGTCTGAGGTGTACCCAGAGTGTCAGAGAAGCACCAGGGAGTGTCACAGGAGTACCTGGGAGTGTGAGAGGCTGGCTGGGGAGTGTGAGAGGTGTACCTGGGAGTGTCTGAGGTGTACCTGGGAGTGTCAGGGGAGAACCAGGAGGAAAGAGGTAACTGGGAGGTCAGAGGTGTACCAGGGTGTGTCTAAGGTGTACCTGGGAGTGTCAGAGGTGTACCTGGAGGTCAGAGGTGTACCTGGGAGTGTCAGAGGTGTACCTGGGAGTCTCAGAGATGTACCTGGGAGGCTGAGATGTATCTGGGAGTGTCGGACGTGTACTGGGAGTGGAGTATCTGGGTGTACCTGAGTGTCTGAGGTACCTGGAGTGTCAGAGGTACCTGGGAGTGTCAGAGGTGTACCTGGGAGTGTCAGGTGTACCTGGGAGTGTCTGGAGGCGGACCTGGAAGTGTCAGAGGTGCAATGGGAGTATCAGAGGTGTACCTGGGAGGTCAGAGGTGTACCTGGGAATGTCAGAGTGGCACTCAGGAGTGTGCAGTGAAGTACCTGGGAGGTCAGAGGTGTACCTGGGAGTGTCTGAGGTGTACCTGGGAGTGTCAGAGGTGTGCCTGGGAGTTTCATAGGAGGCCTGGAGGTCAGAGGTGCACCTTGGAGTGACTGAGGCCTGGCAGTGTCTGAGGTGTACCTGGCAGTGTCTGAGGTGTACCTGGCAGTGTCAGAGGTGTACCTGGGAGTGTCAGCGGTACTTCGGAGTGTTAGACGTGTATCAGGGAGAGACAGAGGAGCACGCCAGAGTGCAGAGGTGTACCTGGGAGGTGGAGAAGTGTACCTGGGAGTGTCTGGGGTGTACTTGGGAGGTCAGAGGTGTACCTGGAGTGTCAGGTGTAACTGGGAGTGTCGGAGTAACTGATTGTCAGAGGTGTACCAGGGAGGCTGGGTGGAGTCCCTGGGAGTGTGAGAAGTGTACCTGGGAGTGTCAGGAGGTGTACCTGGGAGTGTAGGTGTACCTGAGTGTCAGAGGTGTACCTGGAGTGACAGAGGTGTACCTGGGAGGTCAGAGATGTACCTGGGAGTGTCAGAGATGTATCTGGGAGTGTCGGACGTGTACCTGGGAGTGTCAGAGGTGTACCACGGCATGTCAGTGGAGTACCTGGGACTCAGAGGTGTACCTGGGAGTGTCAGAGGTGTACCTGGGAGTGTCAAAGGTGTACCTGGGAGTGCAGAGGTACCTGGGAGCGTCAGAGGTGTACCTAGGAGTGTCAGAGGGTGTACCTGGGAGTGTCCGGAGGTGTACCTGGGAGTGTCGAAGTTGTACCCAGAGTGTCGGAGGCGGACCTGGGAGTGTCAGAGGTGTACCTGGGAATAACAGAGGTGTACCAGGGAGTGTCAGAGTGCACCTGGGAATATCAGAGGTATACCAGGGAGGTCAGTGAAGCACCTGGGAGTCTCAAAGGTGTACCTGGGAGTATCGGAGGTGTACCTGGGAATATCGGAGGTATACCTGGGTGTGTCAGAGGTGTACCTGGGAGTCTCAGAGGTGAAACAGGGAGTGTCAGAGGAGTACCTGGGAGTGTCAGAGGTGTACCTGGGAGTATCAGAGGTGTACCTGGGAGTATCGGAAGTGTACCTGGGAGTGTCAGAGGTGTACCTTGGAGTGTCAGAGGTGTACCAGGGAGGTCAGAGGTGTACCTGGGAGTGTCGGAGGTGTACCTGGGAGTGTCTGGGGTGTACCTGGGAGTATCTGGGTGTACCTGGGAGTGTCTGGAGGTTACTTGGGAGTGTCAGAGGTGCACCTGGGAGTGTCAAAGGTGTACCTGGGAGTGTCAGGGTGTACCAGGGAGTGTCAGTGGAGTACCTGGGAGGCTGTAGAGGTGCCTGGGAGTGTCGGAGGTGTACATGGAGGTCAAGGTGTACCTGGCAGTGTCAGCGGTGTACCTGGGAGTGTCAGAGGTGTGCCTGGGAGTGTCTGAGGTGTACCTGGGAGTGTCTGAGGTGTACCTGGGAGTGTCTGAGGTGTACCTGTGAGTGTCAGAGATGTACCAGGGAGGTCACAGGAGTACCTGGGAGTGTGTGAGAGGTTAGCTGCGAGTGTGAGAGGTGTACCTGGGAGTGTCTGAGGTGTACCTGGGAGGTCAGGGAGAACCAGGGAGGAAAAGAGGGGTACCTGGGAGTGTCAGAGGTACCAGGGAGTGTCTAAGGTGTACCTGGGAGTGTCAGAGGAATACCTAGGAGGTCAGAGGTGTACCTGGGAGTGTCAGAGGTGTACCTGAGTATCGGAGGTTTACCTGGGAGTGTCGGAGTTGTACCTGGGAGTGTCTGGAGGCGGACCTGTCAGAGGTGCACCTTGGGAGTGACTGAGGTGTACCTGGCAGTGTCTGAGGTGTACCTGGCAGTGTTCAGGTGCACCTGGCAGTGCATCAGCGGTGTACCTGGGAGTGTCAGCGGTGTACTCGGAGTGTTAGACGTGTATCAGGGAGAGACAGAGGAGTACGCCAGAGTGTCAGAGGTGTACCTGGGAGTGTTAGAAGTGTACCTGGGAGTGTCTGGGGTGTACTTGGGATGTCAGAGGTGTACCTGGGAGTGTCAGGGGTGTAACTGGGAGGTCGGAGGTAACTGGGATTGTCAGGAGGTGTACCAGGGAGTGTCAGTGGAGTCCCTGGGAGTGTGGGAGAAGTGCACCTGGGAGTGTCAGAGGTGTGCACCTGGGAGTGTCGGAGGTACCTGGTAGTGTCAGAGGTGTACCTCGGAGTGTCAGGAGGTGTACCTGGGAGGCCTGTAGGAGGTGCCTGGGAGTGTCAGAGATGTACCTGGGAGTGTCAGAGGATGTATCTGGGAGTGTCGGACGGTACCTGGGAGTGTCAGAGGTGTACCACGGAATGTCAGGGAGTACCAGGGACTGTCAGAGTGTGTACCTGGGAGTGTCAGAGGTGTACCTGGGAGTGTCAAAGGTGTACCTAGGAGTGTCAGAGGTGTACCTGGGAGTGTCCGAGGTGTACCTGGGAGTGTCAGTTGTACCTGCGAGTGTCGGAGGCGGGACCTGGGAGTGTCAGAGGTTTACCTGGGAATAACAGAGGTGTACCTGAGAGTGTCAGAGGCGTACCTGGGAATGTCAGAAGTATACCAGGGAGCCAGTGAAGTACCTGGGAGTCTCAAAGGTGTACCTGGGAGTATCGGAGGTGTACCTGGGAGTGTCAGAGGTACCCAGGTGGTCAGAGGTGTACCTCGGAGTGTCAGAGGGGTGTACCTGGGAGTGTCAGAGGTGTACCTGGGAGGCAGAGATGTACCTGGGAGGTCAGAGATGTATCTGGGAGTGTCGGACGGGTACCTGGGAGTGTGAGAAGTGCACCTGGGAGTGTCAGGAGGTGTACCTGGGAGTGTGGAGGTGTACCTGGTAGTGTCAGAGGTGTACCTGGGAGTGCCGAGGTGTACCTGGGAGTGTCAGGGATGTACCTGGGAGGCTCAGAGATGTACCTGGGAGGTCAGAGGTGTACCTGGGAGTGTCGGAGGTGTACCTGGAGTGTCAGAGGTGCACTGGAGTGTCAGAGGTGTACCTGGGAGTGTCAGGAGGTGTACCTGGGAGTGTCAGAGATGTACCTGGGAGTGTCAGAGATGTATCTGGAGTGTCGGACGTGTACCTGGGAGTGTCAGAGGTGTACCACGGAATGTCAGTGGAGTACCAGGGACTGTCAGAGGTGTACCTGGGAGTGTCAGAGGTGTACCTGGGAGTGTCAAGGTGTACCTGGGAGTGTCAGAGGTGTACCTGGGAGTGTCTGAGGTGTACCTGGGAGTGTCGAAGCCAGGCCTGTGGGAGGCGGACCTGGGAGGCTCAGAGGTTTACCTGGGAATAACAGAGGTGTATC
The DNA here is from genome assembly GCF_018991925.1 of Homarus americanus. Classification (NCBI taxonomy): domain Eukaryota; kingdom Metazoa; phylum Arthropoda; class Malacostraca; order Decapoda; family Nephropidae; genus Homarus; species Homarus americanus. Next base: position 23,393 of record NW_024750720.1, read on the forward strand.
TGGGAGTGTTGGACGTGTTCCTGGGAGTGTCAGAGGTGTACCAGGGAATGTCAGGGAAGTACCTGTGAGTGTCAGAGGTGTACCTGGCAGTTTCAGAGGTGTACCTGGGAGTCTCAGAGGTGTACCTGGGAATGTCAGTGGTGTACCTGAGAGTGTCAGAGGTGTACCTGAGAGCGTCAGAGGTGCACTTGCGAGTGTGAGAAGTGTACCTGGGAGTGTCTGGGGTGTACTTGGGAGTGTCAGAGGTGTACCTGGGAGTGTCAGAGGTGTACCTGGGAGTGTCAAAGGTGTACCTGGGAATTTCAGAGGTGTACCTGGGAGTGTCAGAGATCTACTTGAGAGTGTCACAGGAGTACCTGGGAGTGTCAGAGGTGTACTTGGGAGTGTGAGAGGTTTTACCTAGGAGTATCGGAGGTTTACCTGGGAGTGTCGGAGTTGTACCTGAGAGTGTCGGAGGTGTAACTAGGAGTGTGAGAAGTGAAACAGGGAGTGTCAGAGGAGTTCCTGGGAGTGTCAGAGGTGTACCTGGGAGTATCAGAGGTGTACCTGGGAGTATCGGAAGTGTACCTGGGAGTGTCAGAGGTGTACCTGGGAGTGTCAGAGGTTTACCAGGAAGTGTCAGAGGTGTACCTGCGAGTGTCGGAGGTGTACCTGGGAGTGTCAGAGATGTATCTGGGAGTGTCGGACGTGGTACCTGGCAGCACAGAGGTGTACCACGGAATGTCAGTGGAGTACCAGGGGTGTCAAGCAGGAGCACGGGAGTGTGAGAGGTGTACCTTGGAGTGTGAGAGTTGTACCTAGGAGTGTCTGAGGTGTACCTGGGAGTGTCGGAGGTGTACCTGGGAGTGTGAGAAGTGTTCCTGGGAGTGTCGGAGGTGTACCTGGGAGTGTCTGGGGTGTACCTGGGAGTATCTGGGGTGTATCTGGGAGTGTCTGAGGTTTACCTGGGAGTGTCAGAGGTGTACCTGGGAGTGTCAGAGGTGTACCTGGGAGTGTCAGGGGTGTATCAGGGAGTGTCAGTGGAGAACCTGGGAGTGTCAGAGGTGTACCTGGGAGTGTCGGAGGTGTACATGGAGTGTCAAAGGTGTACCTGGCAGTGTCAGCGGTGTACCTAGGAGTGTCAGATGTGTGCCTGGGAGTGTCTGAGGTGTACCTGGTAGTGTCTGAGGTGTACCTGGGAGTGTCTGAGGTGTACCTGGGAGTGTCAGAGAAGTACCAGGGAGTGTCACAGGAGTACCTGGGAGTTTGAGAGGTGTAGCTGCGAGTGTGAGAGGTGTACCTGGGAGTGTCTGAGGTGTACTTGGGAGTGTCAGGGGAGAACCAGGGAGTGAAAGAGGTGTACCTGGGAGTGTCTAAGGTGTACCAGGGAGTGTCTAAGGTGTACCTGGGAGTGTCAGAGGTGTACCAGGGAGTGTCAGAGGAATACCTAGGAGTGTCAGAGGTGTACCTGGGAGTGTCAGAGGTGTACCTAGGAGTATCGGAGATTTACCTGGGAGTGTCGGAGTTGTACCTGGGAGTGTCGGAGGCGGACCTGGAAGTGTCAAAAGTGTACCTAGGAGTATCAGAGGTGTACCTGGGAGTGTCAGAGGTGTACCTGGGAATGTCAGAGGTATACCACGGAGTGTCAGTGAGGTACCTGGGAGTGTCAGCGGTGTACCTGGGAGTGTCTGAGGTGTACCTGCGAGTGTCAGAGGTGTGCCTGTGAGTGTCAGAGGAGCACTTGGGGGTGTCAGAGGTGCACCTTGGAGTGACTGAGATGTACCTGGCAGTGTCTGAGGTGTACCTGGCAGTGTCTGAGGTGTACCTGGCAGAGTCAGCGGTGTACCTGGGAGTGTAAGCGGTGTACCTCGGAGTGTTAGACGTGTATCAGGGAGTGACAGAGGAGTACGTCAGAGTGTCAGAGGTGTACCTGGGAGTGAGAGAAGTGTACCTGGGAGTGTCTGGGGTGTACCTGGGAGTGTCTGGGGTGTACCTGGGAGTGTCAGAGGTGTACCTGGGAGTATCGGAGGTGTACCTGGGAGTGTCACAGGTGTACCTGGGAATATCGGAGGTGTACCTGGGAGTGTCACAGGTGTACCTGGGAGTGTCACAGGTGTACCTGGGAGTGTCAGAGATGTACCTAGGAGTGTCAGAGTTGTATCTGGGAGTGTCGGACGTTTACCTGGGAGTGTCAGAGGTGTACCTGGGAGTGGCGGAGGTGTACCTGGGAGTGTCTGGGGTGTACCTGGGAGTGTCACAGGAGTACCTGGTTTTGTTAGAGGTGTATTAGGGAGTGTCGGACGTGTACACAGGAGGTGTCAGAGGTGTGCCACGGAATGTCATTTGGAGTACCTGGGACTGTCAGAGGTGTACCTGGGAGTGTCAGGGATTGTACCTGGGAGTGTCAGCGGTGTGCCTGGGAGTGTCTGAGGTGTACCTGGCCTGTGTCTGAGGTGTACCTGGCATTTTCTGAGGTGTAACTGGCAGTGTCAGCAGTGTACCTCAGGTGTCAGCAGTGCACCTGGGAGTGTTAGAGGTGTATTTGGGAGTGACAGAGAGAGGTACCTAGGAGTGTCAGAGGTGTACCTGGGAGTGTCAGAGGTGTAACTGGGAGTGTCAGGTATACCTGGGGTGTCAGAGGTGTTCCTGGGAATTTCAGGGGTGTACCTGGGAGTGTCAGAGATGCACCTGAGTGTCACAGGAGTACCTGGGATTGTCAGGGGTGTACCTGGCAGTGTCAGAGGTGTACCGGGAGTGTTGAGATGTACCAAATTGTCAGGAGTGGCAGGGTGTCACAGGAGTACACAGGATTGTCAGAGGGTGTACCTGGCAGTGTCAGAGGTGTACCTGGGAGTGTCAGAGGTGTACACCAGGAGTTTTAGAGGTGGCCTGGGAGTGTCAGAGATGTACCAGGAGTGTGCAGGAGTACCTGGGAGTCTCAAGGGTATACCTGGGAGTATTAAGTATACCTGGGAATATCAGAGGTGTACCTGAAGTGTCAAGGTGTACCTGGAGTGTCGGAGGTGTGCTGGGAATTGTCACAGGAGTACCTGGGATAGTCAGAGGTGTACCTGGCGGTGTCAGAGGTGTACCTGGAGTGTCAGAGATGTGCCTGGGGTGTCAGTGGAGTACCTGCTTGGTCAAGAGTGTACCTGAGAATGTCAGAGGTGGCCGCACCAGGGGTGTCTGAGGTGTACCTGGGAGTGTCAGTGGAGTCCCTACCTTGAGTCTCCAAGGTGTACCTGGAGTATCAGAGGTGTACCTTGGAATATCAGGAGGTGTACCTGGGAGTGTCAGCGGTGCACCTAGGAGTATTAGAGGAGGTGTAACAGAGTGACAGAGAGTACTAGGAGTGTCAGAGGTGTACCTGGGAGTGTCAGAGAGGTGGCCCACTGGGAGTGTCAGAGAATTGTACCACCAGGAGTGTCAGAGTGTACCTAGAATTTCAGGGGTGTACCTGGGAGTGTCAGGAATGTACCTGAGGGGAGTCACAGGAGAGCCTGGGGTGTCAGAGGTGTACTTGGGAGTGTGAGAGGTGCCTAGGGTATCGGAGGTTTGCCTGGGAGTGTCAGGAGTTGCTAGAGGTGTCAGAGGTGTACCTGGGAGTGTCGAGGAGGTGTACCTGGGAGTATAAGAGGTGCCTCCAGGTGTCAGAAGGTGTACCTGGGGTGTCAGAGGTGTACCTGGGAGTGTCAGGAGATGTACCTGAGGTGTCAAGAGATGTATGCAGGAGTGTCGGACGTGTACCTGGGAGTGTCAGAGGTGTACCACGGAATGTCAGTGGAGTACCAGGGACTGTCAGAGGTGTGCTGGAGTGTCAGAGGTGTACCTGGGAGTGTCAAGGGTGTACCTGGGAGTGTCAGAAGGTGTACCTGGGAGTGTCAGAGGGTGTGTACCTAGGAGTGTCAGAGGTGTACCTGGGAGTGTCGGAGGTGTACACAAGTGTCGAAGTTGTACCTGCAGTGTCAGGCGGACCTGGGAGTGTCAGAGGTGTACCTGGGAATAACAGGAGGTGTACCAGGAGTGTCAGAAGGCGTACCTGGGAATGTCAGAAAGTATACAGAGTGTCAGTAAGTACCTGGGAGTCTCAAAGGTGTACCTGGGAATATCGGAGAGTATACAAGTGTCAAGATGTACACAAGTCTGAAGGTGAAACAAAGTGTCAGAAGGAAGTACCTGGGAGTGTCAGAGGTGTACTGCCCAGGTATCGGAAGTGTACCTGGGGTATCGGAAGTGTACCTGGGAATTGTCAGAGGTGTACCTGGGAGTGTCAGGGTGTACCAGGGAGTGTCAGAGGTGTGTACCTGGGAGTGTCGGAGGTAGCCACAGGAATTGTGCAGGGTGTACAAGAGTATCTGGTGTACTGGGAGTGTCTGAGGTGTACCTGGGAGTGTCAGAGGTGTACCTGGGAGTGTCCCAGAGGTGTACCTGGCAGTGTCAGGGGTGTACCATGGAGTGTCAGTGGGTACCTGGGGTGTCAGAGGTGTACTGGGTGTCGGAGGTGTGCGGGTGTCAGGTGTGCCTGGCAGTGTCAGCGGTGGTGGCCTACCAAGGGTGTCAGGCGGTGTGCCTGGGAGTGTACGAGGTGTACCTGGGTATGTGAGGTGTTCCTGGGAGTGTCTGAGGTGTACCAGCAGGTGTCAGAGAAGTGCCGGGAGTGTAGGTACCTGGGAGTGTGAGAAGGTGTAGCTGCAGAGTGAGAGAGTGTACCTGGCAGTATGCAGAGGTGTACCACAGAACATCAGGTGAAACAGAAGTGAAAGGAGGTGTACCTGGGAGTGTCCAAGAGTGTACCAGGGAGTGTCTAGGTGGCCTGGGAGTGTCAGAGGTGTACTGGGAATGTCAAGAGGTATGAGGGAGTGTCCAGTGAAGTACCACAGGAGTGTCCAGCATTGTACCTGCAAGGAGTATACAGGGTGTACACAGGAGTGTAGAGGGTGTGCCTGGGAGTGTCTGAGGTGTACCACCAGAATTGTAAGAGGTGTACCTGGGTGTATCAGAGGTACCAGGGGGTGTCCAGAGGTGGCAGCATCTGGGAGTGTCCGGAGGTGTACGCAGGCCAGTATCATATGTGTACCTGGGAGTGTCACAGGTGGCACCTGGGAATGTCAGAGGTGTGCCTGGGAGTGTCAGAGATGTACCTGGGAGTGTCAGAGGTGTGCTGGCAGTGTCTGAGGTGAACCTAGCGTGTCACAGGGGTGTACCTGGCAGTGTCAGCGCACAAGTGTCAGCGGTGTACACCTGGGAGTGTTAGAGGTATCAGGGAGTGACAGAGGTACTATGAGTGTCAGAGAGGTGTACCTGGGAGTGTCAGGAGTAATACCTGGGAGTATCGGAGAGTTTACACGGGAGTGTCAGGGGTTGTACCTGGGAGTGCTCGGAGGTGTACCTGGGAGTGTGTGTACGCAAAATTGTCGGATGTGTACCTGTAGCAGCGGCGTCGGAGGTGTACTTGCAAGAATTGTCAGAGAGGTGTACTTGGGGAGTGTCAGAGGTGAACTTGGGTGTCTAAGGTGTACCTGGGAGTGTCTGAGGTGTACCTGGCTGTGTCTGAGGTGTACCTCGGAGTGTCTGAGGTGTACCTGGAGTGTCAGAAGTACCAGGGAGTGTCACAGGAGTACCTGGCAGTGTGGGAGTGTATTGGGGAATCGGACGTGTGCCTGGAAGTGACAGAGGTGGCCACACGGAATGTCAGTAGAGTACCTGGGACTGTCAGAGGTGTACAAGTGTCAGAGAGTGTACCTGGAAGTGTCAGCAGTGTACCTGGGAATTGTCACAGGGAGTGTACCCCTGGCTGTGTCTGAGGTGTACCTGGCATTGTCTGAGTGTAACGGCAGTGTCAGCAGTACCTAAGTGTTAAAAGTGTATTAAAGTGACGAAAGTACCTAGAAATTATCAGAAAATTGTGTACACAAGTGTCAGAAATTGTACACCACAAGTGTCAAGAAGTGGCACCTGGGAGTGTCAGAAGAGGTGTACCTTAGAGAATTTCAGAGGTGTACATGGGAGTGTCAGAGATGCACCTGAGAGTGTCTAGGAGTACCTGGGATTGTCAGAGAGTGTACCTGGCAGTGTCAGAGAGTGTACCGAGGTGTCAGAGATGTACCTGGGAGTGTCAGAGATGTACCTGGGAGTGTCACAGGAGTACCTGGGATTGTCAGAGGTGTACCTGGCAGTGTCAAGAGGTGTACCTGGGAGTGTCAGAGGTGTACCTGGGAGTTTTAGAGGTGTACCTGGGAGTGTCGGGAGGTGTACCTGGGGTGTCAGGAGGTGTGCCTGGGGTGTCACGGGAGTACCTGGGATAGTCAGAGGTGTACCTGGCAGTGTCAGAAGGTGTACCTGGGAGTGTCAGAGATGTGCCTGGGAGTGTCAGTGGAGTACCTGGCGAGTGTCAAGGTGTACCTGAAAGGGAAGTCCAGAGGTGTAACTGGGAGTGTCAGAGGTGTACACAGGGTGTCCAGTGGTGGGTCCCTGTGAGTCTCAAGGTGTACTGGGAGTATCAGGTGTACCTTGGAATATCGGAGGTAGCCTGGGAGTGTCAGCGGTGCACCTGGGAGTGTTAGAGGTGTATCCCGGGAGTGACAGAGAGTACTGCAAGGTGTCAGAGGTGTACCTGGGAGTGTCAGAGGTGTACCTGGGAGTGTCAGAGGTGCACCTGGGAGTGTCAGAAGTGTACCTGGGAATTTCAGAGGTGTACCTGGGAGTTTCAGGAATGTACCTGAGAGTGTCACAGGAGTACCTAGGAGTGTCAGGGTGTGCTTGGGAGTATGAGGGGTGTGCCTAGGTATCGGAGGAGGTTTACCTGGGAGTGTGTCGGAGTTGTACCTGGGAGTGTCGGAGGTGTAGTAGGAGTGTGAGAAGTGTAACAAGTGTCAGAGAGGTGTACCTGGGGTGTCGGAGGTGTACCTGGGAGTGTCAGAGGTGTACCTCAGGTGTCAGAGGTGTACCTGGGAGTGTCAGAGGTGTACCTGGGAGTGTCAGAGATGTACTTGGGAGTGTCAGAGATGTATCTGGGAGTGTCGGGCGTGGCACACAAGTGTCAGAGGTGTGTACCACGGAATGTCAGTGTAGGTACCAGGGACTGTCAGGGAATTGTACCTGGGAGTGTCAGAGGTGTACCTGGGGGTGTCAAGGTGTACCTGGGAGGTGTCAGAGGTGTGCCTGGGAGTGTCAGGGGTGGCCCGCACAGGGTGTCAGAGTTGTACCTGGGAGTGTCCGAGGGTGTACCTGGGAGTGTCGAGATTGTACCGGCGAGAGTGTCGGAGGCGGACCTGGGAGTGTCAGAAGGTGGCCTGGGAGCTAGCAGAGGTGGCACACACCAGGAGTAGAAAGAGCGTACCTGGGAATGTCCAGAGGTATACCGCTGGAGTGTCAGTGAAGTACAAGAGGTCTCAAAGGTGTACCTGGGAGTATCGGAGGTGTACCTGGGAATATCGAAGGTATACCTGGGAGTGTCAGAGGTGTACCTGGGAGTCTCAGGGAGTGAAACAGGGAGTGTCAGAGGAGTACGCAAGTGTCCGAGGTGTACCTTGGGTATCAGAGGTGTACCTGGGAGTATCGGAAGTGTACCTGGGGTGTCAGAGGTGTACCTGGGAGTGTCAGAGGTGTGTACCAAGAATTGTCAGAGGTGTACCTAGGTGTCGGAGGTGTGTACATGGGAGTGTCTGGGGTGTACCAGGGAGTATCACAGGGTGTACCTGGGAGTGTCTGAGGTGTACCTGGGAGTGGCAGAGGTGTGCCTGGGAGTGTCCGGGGTGTACCTGGGAGTGTCAGGGTGTACCATGGAGTGTCAGTGGAGTACCTGGGAGTGTCAGGAGTGTGCCTGGGGTGTCGGAGGTGGCCCATGGGTGTCAAAAGGTGTACTGGCAGTGTCAGCGGGTGTACACAGGAGTGTCAGATGCCTGGGAGTGTCTGAGGTGTACCTGGGGTGTCTGAGGTGTACCTGGGAGTGTCTGAGAGTACCTGGGAGTGTCGAAAGTACCAGGAGTGTCTGCAGGAGTACCTGGGAGTGTGAGAGGTGGCAGCTGCGGTGTGAAAGGTGTACTGGGGTGTCTGAGGTGTACCTGGGAATGCCAGAGGTATACCGGGAGTGTCAGTGAAGTACCTGGTTTTGTTAGAGGTGTATTAGGAGTGTCGGACGTGTACCTGGGAGTGTCAGAGGTGTACCACGGAATGTCATTTGGGTACCTGGGACTGTCAGGGTGTACCTGGGAGTGTCAAGGTGTATCTGGGAGTGTCAGAGGTGGACCTAGGAGTATCGGAGGTTTACCTGGGAGTGTCAGGAGTTGTACCTGGGAGGTGTCGGGAGGCGGACGCAGGTGTCAGGGTGTCCCTGGGAGTATCAGAGGTGTACATGGGGTGTCAGAGGTGTGCCTGGGAATGCCAGAGGTATACCAGGGGTGTCAGTGAAGTACCTGGGGTGTCAGCGGGGTGTGCCTGGGGTGTCTGAGGAGGTGTACCAGGGGTGTCAGAGGTGTGCCTGGGAGTGTCAGAGGAGCACTTGGGAGTGTCAGAGGTGCACCTTGGAGATGACTGAGGTGTACCTGGCAGTATCTGAGATTGTACCTGGCAGTGTCACAGGGTGTACCTGGCAGTGTCAGCGGTGTACCTGGGAGTTGTCAGCGGTGTACCTCGGAGTGTTGGGCGTGTATCAGGGAGTGACAGGAGGCCGTCAGAGTGTCGGAGGTGTACCTGGGAGTGTGAGAAAGTATACCTGGGAGTGTCTGGGGGTGTACCAGGAGTGTCAGAGGTGTACCTGGGAGTATCGGAGGTGTACCTGGGAGTGTCACAGGTGGCCTGGGAGCATATCGGAGGTGTACTGGGGTGTCACAGTTGTACCTGGGAGTGTTAGAGGTGTACCTGGGAGTGTCAGAGATGTACCTAGGAGTGTCAGAGGTGTATCTGGGTGTCGGACGTTTTACACCTAGGAGTGTCAGGGAATTGTACTGGGAGTGTCCGGAGGTGTACCTGGGAGTATCTGGGGTGTATGTGGGGGTGTCTGAGGTTTTGCCTGGGAGTGTCAGAGGTGGCCTGCAAGTGTCAAAGGTAGCTGGGGGTGTCAGAGGTGTACCTGGGAATTTCAGAGGTGTACCTGGGAGTGTCAGAGATGATGTACCTGAGAAATTGTCACAGGAGTACCTGGGAGTGTCAGAGGTGTGTACCTGGGAGTGTCAGAGGTGTACACAAGTGTCAGAGGTGTACCTGGGAGGTGTCAGAAATGTACCTGAGAGTGTCACAGGAGTACCTGGGAGTGTCAGCAGTGTACTTGAAGTGTGAAGGTGTACTAGGAGTATCGGAGGTTGACCTGGGGTGACGGAGTTGTACCTGGGAGTGTCGGAGGTGTAACTAGGAGCGAAAGTGTAACACAGGAGTGTCAAGGTGTACCTGGGAGTGTCAGAGAGGTGTACCTGGGAGTGTGAGAGGTGTTCCTGGAGTGTCGGAGGTGTACCTGGGAGTGTCAGGGGTGTACCTCCTAGTGTCCAGAAGGTGTACCTGGGAGTGTCAGAGGTTGTACACAAGTGTCAAGGAGTGTACCTGGGAGTGTCAGAATGTATCTGGGAGTGTCGGACGTGTACCTGGGGTGTCAGAGGTGTACCACGGAATGTCAGTGGAGTACCTTGGACTGTCAGAGGAGGGTGTACCTGGGGTGTCAGAGGTGTACCTGGGAGTGTCAAGGTGTACCTGGGAGAGTGTCAGAGAATTGTACCTGGGAGTGTCAGAGGTGTACCTAGAGTGTCAGAAATTGTACCTGGGAGTGTCGAGGTGGCCTGGGAGTGTCGAAGTTGTACCTGCGAGGTGTCGGAGGCGGACCTGGGAGTGTCCAGAGGTGTACCTGGGAATAACAGGCGTGTGGTGTACCTGGGAGTCCTAAGAGGTGAAACAGGGAGTGTCAGAGGAGTACCTGGGAGTGTCAGGAGGTGTACCTGGGAGATCAGAGGTGTACCTGGGAGTATCCTGAAGTGTACCTGGGAGTGTCGGGAGGTATACCTGAGAGTGTCAGAGGTGTACCTGGGAGGTCGGAGTTGTACCTGGGAGTGTCTGGGGTGTACCTGGGAGTATCTGGGTGTATCTGGGAGTGTCTGAGGTGTACCTGGGAGTGTCAGAGGAGCACCTGGGAGGCTCAGAGGTGCACCTGGGAGTTCAACCAGGGAGGTCAGTGGAGTACCTGGGAGGTCAGAGGTGTACATGGGAGTGTCGGAGGTGTACATGGAGTTCAAAGGTGTCCCTGGCAGTGTCAGCTGTACCTGGGAGGTCGGATGTGTGTGCCTGGGAGTGCCCTAAGGTGTACCTGGTAGTGTCTGAGGTGTACCTGGGAGTGTCTGAGGTGTACCTGGGAGGCCAGAGAAGTACCAGGGAGTGTCACAGGAGTACCTGGGAGGTGGAGAGGTGTGCACCTGAGTGTCAGCGGTGTACCTGGGAGGTCAGAGGTCTGCCTGGGAGTGTCTGAGGTGTACCTGGGAGTATCTGAGGTACCTGGGAGTGTCTGAGGTGTACCTGGGAGTGTCAGAGGTGTGCCTGGGAGTGTCAGGAGGAGCACTTGGGAGTGTCAGGGGTGCACCTTGGAGTGACTGAGGTGTACCTGGTATCTCGAGGTGTACCTGGCAGTGTCTGAGGTGTACCTGGGAGTGTCAGTGTACCTCGGAGTGTTGAGACGTGTATCAGGGAGTGACAGAGGAGTACGTCAGAGTGTCAGGAGGTGTACCTGGGAGTGTGAGAAGCATACCTGGGAGTGTCTGGGGTACCTGGGAGGCTCAGGAGGTACCTGGGAGGTCTCGGAGGGGTGTACCTGGGAGTGTCACAGGTGTACCTGGGAACATCGGAGGTGTACCTGGGAGGTCACAGGTGTACCTGGGAGGTCATAGGTGTACCTGGGAGTGTCAGATGTACCTAGGGAGTGAGAGGTATACCTGGGAGTGTCGGACGCTACCTGGGAGTGTCAGAGGTACCTGGGAGTGTCGGAGGTGTACCTGGGAGTGTCTGGGAGTACCTGGGAGTATCTGGGGTGTATCTGGGAGTGTCTGAGGTTTACCTGGGAGTGTCAGAGGTGTACCTGGGAGGTCAGAGGTGTACCTGGGATGTCAGGGTGTACCAGGGGGGTCAGTGGGAGAACCTGGGAGGCCAGAGGTGCACCTGGGAGTGTCGGAGGTGTACATGGAGGGTCAAAGGTGTACCTGGCAGTGTCAGCGGTGTACCTGGGAGTGTCAGATGTGTGCCTGGGAGTGTCTGAGGTGTACCTGGGAGTGTCTGAGGTGTACCTGGGAGTGTCAGAGGAGCTAGCAGGGGAGTGTCACAGGAGTACCTGGGAGGTGAGAGGTGTACTGCGAGTGTGAGAGGTGTACCTGGGAGTGTCTGAGGTGTACCTGGGAGTGTCAGGGGAGAACCAGGGAGGAAAGAGGTGCACCTGGGAGTGTCAGAGGTGTACCAGGGAGTGTCTAAGGTGTACCTGGGAGTGTCAGGAGGTGTACCAGGGAGTGTCAGGAGGAATACCTAGGAGTGTCAGGAGGTGTACCTGGGAGTGTCAGAGGTGTACCCAGAGGTAATCGGAGGTTTACCTGGGAGGCTCGGAGTTGACCTGGGAGTGTCGGAGGCGGACCTGGGAATGTCAGAGGTGTACCTGGGAGTATCAGAGGTGTACCTGGGAGGTCAGAGGTGTACCTGGGAATGTCAGAGGTATACCAGGGAGGTCAGTGAAGTACCTGGGAGTGTCAGCAGTGTACCTGGGAGTGTCTGAGGTGTACCTGGGAGTGTCAGAGGTGTGCCTGGGAGGTCAGAGGTGCACTTGGGAGGGTCAGAGGTGTACCTAGGAGTGTCAGAGGTGTACCTGGGAGTGTCCTGAGGTGTACCTGGGAGGGTCGGTTGTACCTGCGAGTGTCGGAGGCGGACCTGGGAGGTCAGAGGTGTACCTGAATAACAGACGTGTACCTGGGAGGTCAGAGATGTACCTGGGAGTGTCAGAGATGGTCTGGGAGTGTCGGACGGTACCTGGGAGGTCAGAGGTGTACCACGGAATGTCAGTGAGTACCTTGGACTGTCAGAGGTGTACCTGGGAGTGTCAGAGGTGTACCTGGGAGTGTCAAAGGTGTACCTGGGAGGTCAGGAGGCACTGGGAGTTTCAGAGGTGTACCTAGGGAGGTACCTGGGAGTGTCTGAGGTTACCTGGGAGTGTCGAAGTTGTACCTCGGGAGTGTCGGAGGCGGACCTGGGAGGCTCAGAGGTGTACCTGGGAATAACAGACG
>NW_024750721.1:0-12350 GCF_018991925.1 Homarus americanus
GTGCCCGGCCTTCACACCCCAGGTCATGTCACTGAAGGGGTGCCCGGCCCTCACACCCCGGGTCATGTCACAGAAGGGGTGCCCGGCCCTCACACCCCGATTCGTGGCACAGAAGGGGTGCCCGGCCCTAAAACCCCGGTTCTTGTCACTTATGGGGTGCCCGACCCTAACACCCTGGTTCAAAGCACTGTATGGGTGCCCGGCACTCACACCCCGTTTCATGGCACTTAATGGGTGCACGGCCCTCACACCCCGGGTCATGACACTCATGAGGTGCCCGGCCCTCACACCCCTGGCCATGGCACTGAAGCTTTGCCCGGCCCTCACACCCCTAGTCATGTACCTAAAGTGGTGCCCGGCCCTCACACCCCGATTCATGGCACTGCAAGGGAGCCCGGCCCTCACACCCCGGGCGATGGTGCTGGAGGGGTGTCAGGCCCTGACACCCGAGAGTCATGAAACTGAAGGGGTGCCCGGCCCTCACACCCCAGGCCATTGTGCTGGAGGGGTGCCCGGCCCTCACACCCCGGGTAATGTCACTGAAAGGGTGCCCGGCCCTCACACCCCGGGCCATGGTGATGGAGGGGTGCCCGGCCCTCACATACCGGGTCATGGAGCTGAAGGGGTGCCCGGACATCACACCCCAATTCATGGCACTGAAAGGGTGCCCGGTCCTCACACCCTTGGTCATGTCTCTGAAGGTGTGCCCAGCCCTCACACCCCGGGTCATGTCACTCAAACGGTGCCCGGCCCACACCCCCCGGGTCATGGCACTGAAGGGGTGCCTGGCCCTCACACCCCGGTTCGCAGCACTGTAGGGGTGCCCGGCCCTCACACCCCGTTTCATGACACTGAAAGCGTGCCCGGCCCTCACACCCCGATTCCTGACACTGAAGGGGTGCATGGCCCTCACACCCCGGGTCATGGCACTGAAGGGGTGCCCGGCCCTCACTACCTCGGGTCATGGTGCTGAAGGGGTGCCCAGCTCTCACACTCCTGGTCATGGCACTGAAGGGGTGCCTGGCCCTCACACCCCGATATGGTGCTGAAAAGAGTGCCCAGCCTCACCCCAGGTCATGTGAAAGGTGCCAGCCCTCACCCCCAGTTCATAACTGCCTGTGGGGTACTTACCCGTTTAATGTCACTGAAGGGGTGCCCGGCCCTAAAACCCCGGTTCATGTCACTTATGGAGTGCGCGGCCCTCACACTCCGGGTCATGGTGCTGGAGGGGTGCCCAGCCCTGACACCCCAGGTCTTGTGAAAGGGTGCCCCACCCTCACACCCTTGTTCAAAGCAATGTTTGGGTGCCCGGCACTCACACGCCGTTTCATGGCACTTAAGGGTGCCCGGCCCTCACACCCCGGGTCATGGCATTGATGAGGTGCCCGGCCGTCACACCCCTGGCCATGGCACTGAAGCTTTGCCCGGCCCTCACACCCCTGGTCATGGCACTGAAGGGGTGCCTGGCCCTCACACCCCGGTTCATGGTGCTGCAGGGGTGCCCCGCCCTCACACCACGGGCCATGGTGCTGGAGGGGTGTCAGGCCCTGACACATCCTGGTCATGACACTGAAGGGGTGCCCGGCACTCACACCCCAGGCCATGGTGCTGGAGCGGTGCCCGGCCCTCACACCCCTGGTCATGTCACTGAAAGGGTGCCCGGCCCACACACCCCGGGTCATGTCACTAAAGCGGTGCCCGGCCCTCACACCCCGGGTTATGTCACTGAAGTGGTGACCAGCCCTCACACCCCGGGTCATGGCACTAATGAGGTGCCCGGCCCTCACACCCCTGGCCATGGCACTGAAGGTTTGCCCGGCCCTCAAACCCCTGGTCATGTACCTATAGTGGTGCCCGGCCCTCACACCCCGTGTCATAGCACTAAAGGGGTGCCCGGCCCTCATACCCCGGGTCATGGTGCTGGAGGGGTGCCCGGCCTTCACACCCCGGGTCATGTCACTGAAAGGGTGCCTTTCACACCCCAGGTCATGATGCTGGAGGGTGCGCAGGCCCCCTCACACCGGGTCATGTTACTGAAAAGGGTGCCAGCCCTCCTCCGAGTCATGTCACTAAAGGGGTGTCCGGCCCTCACACCCCGGGTCATGTCACAGAAGGGGTGCCCGGCCCTCACACCCCGATTCGAGACACTGAAGGGGTGCCCGGGCCTCACACCCCGGGTCATGGCACTGAAGGGGTGACCGGCCCTCACACACCGGGTCATGTCACTGAATGGGTGCTCGGCTCTTACACCCCGGGTCATGTGACTGAAGTGGTGCCCAGCCCTCACACCCCTGGTCATGTCACTAAAGCGGTGCCCAGCCCTCGAACCACGGATCATGGCACTGATGAGGTGCCCGGCCCTCACACCCCTGGCCATGGCAGTGAAGCTTTGCCGGGCCCTCAAACCCCTGGTCATGTTCCTAAAGTGGTGCCCGGCCCTCACACCCCGGGTCATGGTGCTGGAGGGTACCCGGCCCTCATACTCCGGGTCATGGTGCTGGAGGGGTGCCCGGCCTTCACAACCCGGGTCATGGTGCTGGAGGGGTGCCCGGTCCTCACACCCCGGGTCATGTCACTGAAAGGGTGCCCGGCCCTCACACCCCGGGTCTTGTCACTGAAGGGATGCCCGGCCCTCACCCCGGGTCATGGCACTGAAGAGGTGCCTGGCCCTCACACCCCAGGTCATGGTGCTGGAGGGGTGCACGGCCTTCACACCCCAGGTCATGTCACTAAAGGGGTGCCCGGCCCTCACACCCCTGGTCATGTCACTGAAGGGGTGCACGGCCATGACACCCCGGGTCATGGACCTAAAGTGGTGCCCGGCCCTCACACCCCGGGTCATGGGGTTGAAGCGGTTCCCGGCCCTCACACCCCGTTTCATGTCACTGAAGGGGTGCCCGGCCCTAAAACCCCGGTTCATGTCACTTATGGGGTGTGCGGCCCTCACACTCCGGGTCATGGTGCTGGAGGGGTGCCCAGCCCTGACACCCCAGTTCTTGTGAAAGGGTGCCCCTCCCTCACACCCTTGTTCAAAGCAATGTTTGGGTGCCCGGCACTCACACCCTGTTTCATGGCACTTAAGGGTGCCCGGCCCTCACACCACGGGTCATGGCATTGATGAGGTGCCCGGCCGTCACACCCCTGGCCATGGCACTGAAGCTTTTCCCGGCCCTCACACCCCTGGTCATGGCACTGAAGGGGTGCCTGGCCCTCACACCCCGGTTCATGGTGCTGCAGGGGTGCCCGGCCCTCACACCCCGGGCCATGGTGCTGGAGGGGTGTCAGGCCCTGACACATCCGGGTCATGACACTGAAGGGGTGCACGGCCCTCACACCCCAGGCCATGGTGCTGGAGCGGTGCACGGCCCTCACACCCCTGGTCATGTCACTGAAAGGGTGCCCGGCCCTCACACCCCAGGCCATGGTGCTGGAGGGGTGCCCGGACATCACACACCGATTCATGGCACTGAAGGGTTTGCCTGGCCCTCACACCCCGGGTCATGGTGCTGGACGGGTGCCCGGCCCTCACACCCCGGGTCATGTTACTGAAAGGGTGCTCGGCCCTCACACTCCGGGTCATGTCACTGAAGGGGTGCCCGGCCCTCACACCCCGGGTCATGGCACTGAAGAGTTGCCTGGCCATCACACCCGGGTCATGGTGCTGGAGGGGTGCCCGGCCTTCACACCCCAGGTCATGTCACTAAAGGGGTGCCCGGCCCTCACACCCCGGGTCATGTCACAAAAGGGGTGCCCGGCCCTCACACCCGGATTCGTGACACTGAAGGGGTGCCCGGCCCTCACACCCCGGGTCATGGCAGTGAAGGGGTGACCGGCACTCACACCCCGGGTCATGGTGCTCAAGGGGTGCCCGGCCCTCACACCCCGTGTCATGTCACTGAATGGGTGCCCGGCTCTTACACCCCGGATCATGTCACTGAAGTGGTGCCCAGCCCTCACACCCCGGGTCATGTCACTAAAGCGGTGCCCAGCCCTCACACCCCGGATCATGGCACTGATGAGGTGCCCGGCCCTCACACCCCTGGCCATGGCAGTGAAGATTTGCCCGGCCCTCAAACCCCTGGTCATGTTCCTAAAGTGGTGCCCGGCCCTCACACCCCGGGTCATTTCACTGAAAGGTGCCCGGCCTCACACCCCCAGGTCATGGTGCTGGAGGGTGCAGCCCTCACCCCAGTTCATGTCACTGAAAAGAGAGTGCAGCCCCTCACACCCCGGTCATCATCACTGAAGAGTGCCCGGACCTCACCCCAGGTCGCTTAGCACTGAAAGAGGTGCCTGGCCTCCTAACCAGTCATGGTGCTGGAGGGGTGCACAGCCTTCACACCCAAGGTCATATGTCACTGAGGGTGCCTGGCCCTCCACCCCAGGTCATGTCACTGAAGGGGTTCCCGGCCCTCACACCCAGGGTCATGGCACTGAAGGGTTTGCCTGGTCCTCACACCCCGGGTCATGGTGCTGGACGGGTGCCCGGCCCTCACACCCCGGGTCATGTTACTGAAAGGGTGCTCGGCCCTCACACTCCGGGTCATGTCACTGAAGGGGTGCCCGGCCCTCACACCCCGGGTCATGGCACTGAAGAGTTGCCTGGCCATCACACCCCGGGTCATGGTGCTGGAGGGGTGCCCGGCCTTCACACCCCAGGTCATGTCACTGAAGGGGTGCCCGGCCCTCACACCCCGGGTCATGTCACAGAAGGGGTGCCCGGCCCTCACACCCCGATTCGTGGCACAGAAGGGGTGCCCGGCCCTCACACCCCGATTCGTGGCACTGAAGGGGTGCCCGACCCTCACACCCTGGTTCAAAGCACTGTATGGGTGCCCGGCACTCACACCCCGTTTCATGGCACTTAAGGGGTGCCCGGCCCTCACACCCCGGGTCATGACACTCATGAGGTGCCCGGCCCTCACACCCCTGGCCATGGCACTGAAGCTTTGCCCGGCCCTCACACCCCGGGCGATGGTGCTCAGGAAAGCTGTCAGGTACAAACACCCCCAGGTCATGAAACTGAAGGGTGCCAGCCTCACCCCAGGCCATTGTGCTGGAGGGGTGCCCGGCCCTCACACCCCAGGCCATTGTGCTGGAGGGGGTGCCCGGCCCTCACACGGGTAATGTCTGAAAAGGGTGCCAACCCTCACACACCGGGCCATGGTGCTGGAGGGGTGCCCAGGCCCTCACATACCGGAATATGGAGCTGAAGGGGTGCCCAGGACCTCACACCTGGTCATGGCACTGAAGGGTGCCCGGTCCTCACACCCTTGGTCATGTCTCTGAAGGTGTGCCCAGCCCTCACACCCCGGGTCATGTCACTGAAACGGTGCCAGGCCCACACACCCCGGGTCATGGCACTGAAGGGGTGGCTGGCCCTCACACCCCGGGTCATGGTGCTGAAGCGGTGCCCGGCCCTCACACCCCGGTTCTCAGCACTGTAAGGGTGCCCGACCCTCACACCCCAGGTCATGTGAAGGGGTACCCGGCCCTCACACCCCGGTTCGCAGCACTGTAGGGGTGCCCGGCCTTCACACCCCGGGTCATGGCTTGAAGGGGTGCCCGGCCCTCACCCCGGGTCATGGTGCTGGAGGGATGTCCGGCCTTCACACCCCGGGTTATGTCACTAAAGGGGTGCACGACCCTCACACCCCGGGTCATGTCACCAGGGTGCACAGCCACTGACATCCAGTCTCATGGTGCTGAAGAGGTGCCCAGCCTCACACCCAGGTCTCATGTCACTGAAAGTGCCAGCTCTCACACCCGGGTCATGGCACTGAAGGGGTGCCCGGCCCTCACATCCCGGGGTTATGTCACTAAAGGGGTGCACGACCCTCACACCCCGGGTCATGTCACTGAAGGGGTGCACGGCCATGACATCCCGGGTCATGTTGCTGAAGGGGTGCCTGGCCCTCACACCCCGGTTCAAAACACTGTAGGGGTGCCCTGCCCCCACACCCCGTTTCATGTCACTGAAGGGTTGCCCGGCCCTAAAACCCCGGTTCATGTCACTTATGGGGTGCCCGGCCCTCACACCCTGGGTCATGGCACTGAAAAATTGCCAGTCCTCTCACACCCATCCAATGTGTGAAGGATTCAGCCTCACACCCCGGTTCATAGCTCTGTAGGGGTGCCCGGCCCTCACACCTCGTTTCATGTCACTGAAGGGGTGCTCGGCCCTCACACCCGGGGTCATGGTACTGAAGCGGTGCCCGGCCGTCACACCCCTGGCCATGGCACTGAAGGTGTGCCCGGCCCTCACACCCGTGGTCATAGACCAAAACAAGTGCCCGGCCCTCACACCCCTGGTCATAGACCTAAACGAGTTCCCGGCACTCACACCCCGGGTCATGTCACTAAAGGGGTGCACGGCCCTCACACCCCGGGTCATGGACCTAAAGGGGTGCCCGGCCCTCACTACCCGGGTCATGGGGTTGAAGAGGTTCCCGGTCCTCACACCACGGGTCATGGAGCTGAAGGGCTGCCCGGCCATCACACCCCGATTCATGGCACTGAAAGGGTGCCCGGCCCTCACACCCGTGTCATGTGAAGGGGTGCGCGGCCCTCACACCCCGGTTCATAGCTCTGTAGGGGTCCCCGGCCCTAACACCACTTTTCATGGCACTAGAGGGGTGCCTGGCCCTCACACCCCGGGTCATGGCACTGAAGCGGTGCCCGGCCGCGACACCCCGGGTCATGGACCTAAAGGGGTGCCCGGCCCTCACTACCCGGGTCATGGGGTTGAGGCGGTTCCAGGTCCTCACACCCCGATTCATGGCACTGAAAGGGTGCCCGGCCCTCACACCCGTGTCATGTGAAGGGGTGCGCGGCCCTCACACCCCGGTTCATAGCTCTGTAGGGGTCCCCGGCCCTAACACCCCTTTTCATGGCACTAGAGGGCTGCCTGGCCCTCACACCCCGGCTCATGGCACTGAAGGGGGGCCCTGCCCTGACACCTCGGGTCATGTCACTGAAGGGGTGCCTGGCCCTCACACCGCGGGTCATGGCACTGAAGCGGTGCCCGGCCGTCACACCCCTGGCCATGGCACTGAAGGTATGCACGGCCCTCACACCACGGGTTATGGGGCTGAAGGGGTTCCCGGCCCTCACACCCCGGGTCATGGGGCTGAAGGGGTGCCCAGCCCTCACACCCCAGGCCATTGTGCTGGAGGGGTGCCCGGCCCTCACACCCCGGGTAATGTCACGGAAAGGGTGCCCGGCCCTCACACCCCGGGCCATGGTGCTGGAGGTGCCCAGCCCCCACATACAGGTCATGGGCTGAAGGGGTGCAGACATCACACCCCAATTCATGGCACTGAAAGGGTGCCCGGTCCTCACCATGGTCATGTCTCAGAGTGTGCCCAGCCACCACACACCAGGTCATGTCATCACTGAAACAGTGCCCAGCCCACACCCCTGGGTCATGGCACACTGAGAGGTGCCTGGCCTCACACCCGGGTCGCCAATTGCTGCCCGAAGCGGTGCCCGGCCTCCACACGGTTCCGCAGCTTTTCTTAGGGGTGCCCGGCCCTCACACCCAGTTTCATGACACTGAAAGCGTGCCCGGCCCTCACATTCCAATTCCTGACACTGAAGGGGTGCCCGGCCCTCACACCCCGGGTCATGGCACTGAAGGGGTGCCTGGCCCTCACACCCCGGGTCATGGTGCTGAAGCGGTGCCCGGCCCTCACACCCCGGTTCGCAGCACTGTAGGGGTGCCCGGCCCTCACACCCCGTTTCATGACACTGAAAGCGTGACCGGCCCTCACACCCCGATTCCTGACACTGAAGGGGTGCCCGGCCCTCACACCCCGGGTCATGGCACTGAAGGGGTGCCCGGCCCTCACAACCCGGGGTTATGTCACTAAAGGGGTGCACGACCCTCACACCGCGGGTCATGTCACTGAAGGGGTGCACGGCCATGACATCCCGGGTCATGGTGCTGAAGGGGTGCCTGGCCCTCACACTCAGGGTCATGGTGCTGAAGGGGTGCCCGGACCTTACACCCCGGGTCATGTGAAAGGGTGCCCGGCCCTCACACCCCGGTTGAAAACACTGTAGGGGTGCCCTGCCCCCACACCCCGTTTCATGTCACTGAAGGGGTGCCTGGCCCTAAAACCCCGGTTCATGTCACTTATGGGGTGCCCGGCCCTCACACCCTGGGTCATGGCACTGAAAAGGTGCCAGTCCCTCACACCCCGTGTCATGTGAAGGGGTTCACGGCCCTCACACCCCGGTTCATAGCTCTGTAGGGGTGCCCGGCCCTCACACCTCGTTTCATGTCACTGACGGGGTGCTCGGCACTCACACCCCGGGTCAGGGCACTGAAGCGGTGCCCGGCCGTCACACCCCTGGCCATGGCACTGAAGGTGTGTCCGGCCCTCACACCCGTGGTCATAGACCAAAACAAGTGCCCGGCGCTCACACCGGGTCATGGGCTAAAGAATTTTCCGGCCCTCCCTGCGAGATGTGGGGTTGAAGCGGTTCCGGTCACTACCACCGGGTCATCGGCTAATTGCCCGGCCATCACACCCCGATTCATGGCACTGAAAGGGTGCCAGCCCTCACACCCGTCGCCCTTGAAGGTGCGCAACCCCTCACCCCGATTTTGCATAACTCTGTAGGGTCCTTTCTTACCCCTTTCATGGCACTAGAGGGTGCCTGGCCCTCCACCCGGCTCATGGCACTGAAGGGGTGCCCGGCCCTCACACCCCGGGTCATGGCACTGAAGCGGTGCCCGGCCGTCACACCCCTGGCCATGGCACTGAAGGTATGCACGGCCCTCACACCACGGGTCATGGGGCTGGAGGGGTTCCCGGCCCTCACACCCCGGGTCATGGGGCTGAAGGGGTGCCCAGCCCTCACACCCCGGGTAATGTCACGGAAAGGGTGCCCGGCCCTCACACCCCGGGCCATGGTGCTGGAGGGGTGCCCGGCCCTCACATACCGGGTGATGGAGCTGAAGGGGTGCCCGGACATCACACCCCAATTCATGGCACTGAAAGGGTGCCCGGTCCTCACACCCTTGGTCATGTCTCTGAAGGTGTGCCCAGCCCTCACACCCAGGGTCATGTCACTGAAACGGTGCCCGGCCCACACACCCCGGGTCATGGCACTGAAGGGGTGCCTGGCCCTCACACCCCGGGTCATGGTGCTGAAGCGGTGCCCGGCCCTCACACCCCGGTTCACAGCACTGTAGGGGTGCCCGGCCCTCACACCCCGTTTCATGACACTGAAAGCGTGCCCGGCCCTCACACCCCGATTCTTGACACTGAAGGGGTGCCCGGCCCTCACACCCCGGGTCATGGCACTGAAGGGGTGCCTGGCCCTCACACCCCGGGTCATGGTGCTGAAGCCGTGCCCGGCCCTCACACCCCGGTTCGCAGCACTGTAGGGGTGCCCGGCCCTCACACCCCATTTCATGACACTGAAAGCGTGACCGGCCCTCACACCCCGATTCCTGACACTGAAGGGGTGCCCGGCCCTCACACCCCGGGTCATGGCACTGAAGGGGTGCCCGGCCCTCACATCCCGGGGTTATGTCACTAAAGGGGTGCACGACCCTCACACCCCGGGTCATGTCACTGAAGGGGTGCACGGCCATGACATCCCGGGTCATGGTGCTGAAGGGGTGCCTGGCCCTCACACTCCGGGTCATGGTGCTGAAGGGGTGCCCGGCCCTTACACCCCGAGTCATGTGAAAGGGTGCCCGGCCCTCACACCCCGGTTCAAAACACTGTAGGGGTGCCCTGCCCCCACACCCCGTTTCATGTCACTGAAGGGTTGCCCGGCCCTAAAACCCCGGTTCATGTCACTTATGGGGTGCCCGGCCCTCACACCCTGGGTCATGGCACTGAAACGGTGCCAGTCCCTCACACCGTGTCATGTGAAGGGGTTCACGGCCCTCACACCCCGGTTCATAGCTCTGTAGGGGTGCCCGGCCCTCATACCTCGTTTCATGTCACTGAAGGGGTGCTCGGCCCTCACACCCCGGGTCATGGCACTGAAGCGGTGCCCGGCCGTCACACCCCTGGCCATGGCACTGAAGGTGTGCCCGGCCCTCACACCCGTGGTCTGGGCCGAAACAAGTGCCACGGCCCTCCCACCCTGGTCATGAGCCTAGCAGTGCGGCACTCACAGTCATGTCACTAAGGGGTGCACGGCCCTTACACCCCGGGTCATGGACCTAAAGGGGTGCCCGGCCCTCACTACCCGGGTCATGAGGTTGAAGCGGTTCCCGGTCCTCACACCACGGGTCATGGAGCTGGGAGGGCTGCCCGGGCATCACACCCCGATTCATGGCACTGAAAGGGTGCCCGGCCCTCACACCCGTGTCATGTGAAGGGGTGCGCGGCCTCACACCCCGGTTCATAGCTCTGTAGGGGTCCCCGGCCCTAACACCCCTTTTCATGGCACTAGAGGGGTGCCCGGCCCTCACACCCCGGCTCATGGCACTGAAGGGGGGCCCTGCCCTGACACCTCGGGTCATGTCACTGAAGGGGTGCCCGGCCCTCACACCCCGGGTCATGGCACTGAAGCGGTGCCCGGCCGTCACACCCCTGGCCATAGCACTGAAGGTATGCACGGCCCTCACACCCCGGGTCATGGGGCTGAAGGGGGGTGCCCAGCCCTCACACCCCGGGTCATGGCACTGAAGGAGTGACCGGCCCTCACACCCCGGGTCATGGCACTGAAAGGGTGCCCGGCCCACACAACAAGTGTCATGTCATTGAAGTGGTGCCCAACCCTCACCCTGGTCATGTCACTGAAAGGTGCCCGGCCTCACTCCCCGGGTGACTGCGCAAAAATTGCCAGCCCTCCACCCGCCCCCAGGTCACGTAGTGCTGGAGGGGTGCCCGGCCCTCCACCCCGATTCATCCAACTTTTCTGAAATCGAGGCAGCCCTCACACCCAGGTCATGGCACTGAAAAGGTGCCCGGCCCTCACACCCCGTGTCATGTGAAGGGTGCCCGGCCTCATCCCGGTTCATAGCTCTGTAGGGGTGCCCGGCCCTCACACCCCATTTCATGGCACTAAAGGGGTACCCGGCCCTCACATCCCGGGTCATGGCTCTGATGAGGTGCCCGGCCCTCACACCTGTGGCCATGGCACTGAAGGTTTGCCCGGCCCTCAAACCCCGGGTCATGTACCTAAAGTGGTGCCCGGCCCTACACCCCGATTCATGGCACTGAAAGGGTGCCCTGCCTTCACACCCCGACTCATGGCACTGAAGGGGTGCCCGGCCCTCACACCCCGGGTCATGGCACTGAAGCGGTGCCCGGCCGTCACACCCCGGGCCATGGTGCTGAAGGGGTGCCCGGTTCTCACACCCTGGGCTATGGTGCTGGAGGGGTGCCCGGCCCTCACATACCGGGTCATGGAGCAGAAGGGGTGCCCGGATATCACACCCCGATTCATGGCACTGAAAGGGGGCGCTGCCCTCATACCCCGACTCATGGCACTGAAGGGGGTGCCCGGCCCTCACACCCCGGGTAATGAGGTTGAAGCGATTCCCAGTCCTCACACCATGGGTCATGGAGCTGAAGGGGTGCCCGGCCATCACACCCCGATTCATGGCACTGAAAGGGAGCCCGGCCCTCACACCCCGGGTCATGGCACTGAATAGGTGCTCGGCCCTCACACCCCGGTTCATCGCTCTGTCGGGGTGCCCGGGCCTCCCACCCCGTTTCATGGCACTTAAGGGGTGCCCGGCCCTCACACCCGTGGTCATAGAGCTAAACGAGTGCCCGGCCCTCACACCCCGGGTCATGTCAATAAAGGGGTGCCCGGCCCTCACACCCCGGGTCATGTCACTGAAGGGGTTCACGGCCCTCACTCCCCAGGAAGTGGACCTAAAGGGGTGCACGGCCCTCACACCCCGGGTCATGGACCTAAAAGGTTGCCCGGCCCTGACGCCCCGGGTCATGTCACTGAAGGGGTGCCCGGCCCTCACACCCCTATTTATGGCACTGAAAGGGTGCCCGGCCCTCACACCCTGGGCTATGGTGCTGGAGGGGTGCCCGGCCCTCACATACCGGGTCATGGAGCAGAAGGGGTGCCCGGATATCACACCCCGATTCATGGCACTGAAAGGGTGCCCGGCCCTCACACCCTGGGTCATGGCACTGAAAAGGTGCCAGGCCCTCACACCCCGTGTCATGTGAAGGGGTTCACGGCCCTCACACCCCGGTTCATAGCTCTGTAGGGCTGCCCGGCCCTCACACCTCATTTCATGTCACTGAAGGGGTGCTCGGCCCTCACACCCCGGGTCATGGCACTGAAGCGGTGCCCGGCCGTCACACCCCTGGCCATGGCACTGAAGGTGTGCCCGGCCCTCACACCCGTGG
>NW_024750722.1:0-2500 GCF_018991925.1 Homarus americanus
AAAGTCAATCGGGGGTCGAATTAATAGCATACTACAGAAACTTGCACACCCGAATGGGAGACCGTCAGAGTCAATCGAGGGTCGATTTAATAGCATACTATACAAAATGATCCGAGAATGTGCACACACCGAGTGGGAGACGGTGATGAAAGCGTCCGCCCTTGTACACTGGATGGCACTATTTCACTATAGTAAGGGGTAGGGGCACCTCGGTCATATTATACAACATACCAGAGAAGTTCCACACCCGCATGGGAGACCGTCAAAGTGAATCGGGGGTCGCTTTGATAGCATACTACAGAGAACTTGCACACCCGAATGGGAGACCGTCAAAGGCAATCGGGGGTCGATTTGATAGCATACTACAGAGAACTTGCACACCCGAATGGGAGACAGTCAAAGTCAATCGGGGGTCGATTTAATAGCATACTACAGAAACTTGCACACCCGAATGGGAGACCGTCAAAGTCAATCGGGGGTCGATTTGATAGCATACTACAGAAACTTGCACACCCGAATGGGAGACCGTCAAAGTCAATCGGGGGTTGATTTGATAGCATACTACAGAAACTTGCACACCCGAATGGGAGACAGTCAAAGTCAATCGGGGGGCGATTTAATAGCATACTACAGAAACTTGCACACCCGAATGGGAGACAGTCAAAGTCAATCGGAGGTCGATTTAATAGCATACTAAAGAAACTTGCACACCCGAATGGGAGACAGTCAAAGTCAATCGGGGGTCGATTTAATAGCATACTACAGAAACTTGCACACCCGAATGGGAGACCGTCAAAGTCAATCGGGGTCGATTTGATAGCATACTACAGAAACTTGCACACCCGAATGGGAGACAGTCAAAGTCAATCGGGGGTCGATTTAATAGCATACTACAGAAACTTGCACACCCGAATGGGAGACCGTCAAAGTCAATCGGGGGTCGAGCATACTTTACAAAATGATCCGAGAATCTGCACACACACCGAGTGGGAGACGGTGATGAAAACGTCCGCCCTTATATGTTCGATTGCACTATTTCACTATATTAAGGGAGAGGGTGCCTTCGCACACATATTCGGTGTGAAATATCTTCCGCCCCCCAGCGGAGCGCTTCGGCGCCTCTGCGAAGCAAAGCGCGGCATTCAAAAACAACAACCAAAATTGCCGTCGCTTTCCCTTCCCTGCCCTGCAATGGCTGGAGCAGCAGCAGAAGAAGAGAGAGAGAAAATAGTCTCATGGGGTCAGAGGAATGGCAGTGGAGCGGGCTAATGGCGAGTAGGCTCGCGATCTATCAATTACACTAGCCAGGTCGCTCTCCCTATTGAACATTATTACTCTCTCACGTCGCCACTGCGGTTTCCGCGACAGCAGCAGCATCATCATGATGTTGCATCCACCAATTAGTCCGGAACCGGGTTATTCGGCTGTCTGCGAACAGTCCGGTTTTAACCTTACCCCAACTTCCACTCTCGAGGTGCGGTACGGTGACTGTCCTATCGTCCGCTCTTGTATGCTGGATTGCACTATTTCACTATATTAAGGGGAGAGGGTGCCTTCACACATATTCGATGTGAAATATCTTCCGCCCCCCAGCGGAGCGCTTCGGCGCCTCTGCGAAGCAAAACGCGGCATTCAAAAACAACAACCAAAATTGCCGTCGATTTCCTCTCCCTGCCCTGCAATGGCTGGAGCAGAAGGAGAGCGAGAGAGAGAATAGTCTCATTGGGTCAGAGGAATGGCAGTGGAGCGGGCTAATGGCGAGTAGGCTCGAGATCTATCAATTACACTAGCCAGGTCGCTCTCCCTATTGAACATTATTACTCTCTCCCGTCGCCACTGCGGTTTCCGCGACAGCAGCAGCATCATCATGATGTTGCATCCACCAATTAGTCCGGAACCGGGTTATTCGGCTGTCTGCGAACAGTCCGGTTTTAACCTTACCCAACATCCACTCTCGAGGTGCGGTACGGTGAATGTCCTATCGTCCGACCTTGTATGCTGGATTGCACTATTTCACTATATTAAGGGGAGAGGGTGCCTTCACACACATATTCGGTGTGAAATATCTTCCGCCC
This sequence comes from Homarus americanus, assembly GCF_018991925.1. Classification (NCBI taxonomy): domain Eukaryota; kingdom Metazoa; phylum Arthropoda; class Malacostraca; order Decapoda; family Nephropidae; genus Homarus; species Homarus americanus. Next base: position 2,076 of record NW_024750722.1, read on the forward strand.
CCCAGCGGAGCGCTCCGGCGCCTCTGCGAAGCAAAGCGCGGCATTCAAAAACAACAACCAAAATTGCCGTCGCTTCCCTGCCCTGCAATGGCTGGAGCAGAAGGAGAGAGAGATTTTAGTCTCATTGGATCAGAGGAATGGCAGTGGAGCGGGCTTATGGCGAGTAAGCTCGCGCTCTATCAATTACACTTGCCAGGTCTCTCTTCCGTTTGGACATTATTTACTCCGTCTCTCTCTCTCGGCGCACACGTCGCCACCCTACTAGTTTCCGTCACAGCATATGCTGCGGCCTTTCAGTCCGGAATGGGGCTACCCTTCGCCTTGCTGTCTGCCCAACTTAGCGGACTTGCGTTGGCTGATCACGCCGTCTTCGCGTCTGTGCCGGCCTTCAATGCAGCGCCCATCCGTCTCTTGACCGAGATTCA
>NW_024750723.1:0-15501 GCF_018991925.1 Homarus americanus
TAGCCCCTCAGCCTTCCACTCTCAAGAAGGAGAGAGGATATTCATGCAGGAGAATCTGTCAGTCCAGAGGTTCCTGACATTTTCATGGAAGGTGACTCGCCTTCCAAGAAGCAGTAAATGCTTCTCTCCACCTCCACTTCCTTCTTTCCTCTCCTCCTCCACCTCCCCACTTCAAATTCACATCAGCACATCAGCTTGTTAACCGAGGGACCACTAGAGTCATGGTAGCAAAGATCATGTCAGTGGTGCCACATATGGTCTAAAGCTACATTGAGATTCTGGAGGAAAGCTTTCTGTCTCAGGAAGAAGTCTTTTAGGAGGACTCCGACAATCTTGCCAGCTACGACAGCCTCTTGAAACATTTTTTCTCAATCGCACAAGTGAAGAAAATGCCCAAGAAATTAGATAAAAAATCACCACCTGCCATTTCTATCCCACTCCTTCTAGGGGTTTAGGCTCTAGTTTAGGACTCTCTAGGTTTAGGGCCCCGCAGGGGTCAGGTTAGCTAATTACCAATAATTAGGGTCTAGATTTTGTTTTGATGTACTGTATTTGATGTATTTTATCAGATCACACTTCATTTTTATGGAAATAGCTGTCTTTCATCATGACTTGCATCATTTTTCAAAAAAGACACATTCCATGAAAAGAAGGTCATATCTGAGCAAAACACATCAAATGTGAATTTATAGTAAAGAACCGGTCTTTCTCTGCTGTTATTAATATGTATTTCGTAATTTTTAACAAGTCTAAGACACATTTTTCTTCTATGATATTTCCGCTGAAATTAAGAACAACCAGATGTTAATTAATATTAGATTTGGCCAGCTCACAAGTGTAGTCCTTTTTCTCAATGGAGAAGGTCTGACTCTCGTCACACAGTCCTTCTCCGCTTCGCTTCTTAAGCTTACAGGCCATGCACTAAGGGTGTTCAAATTTTATTGGCTATAGCTATAGTAGACTTATTTTGGCAAGAATTTTTTGTCAGCAATGAACAATGAGTGGGTGCATTGGAGCAAGATTTGAATGTTACTACCAAATATGGCTGAACAGGTGGAAGAGCTGTGCCATAGTGATAAATATTATTTTACGCCACTGTCAGTTTCAAATAAGAAAAATAGTAGGCCATTTCTTTTTAGAAAACACTGTGTATTACCAACGTTATTTGTCCAAAGTGTAATAATCAGTGTACACTGAAGGACAATACATTTGTGCCACCCAGTTTTTTTTTCAGTTAACAGTAAGAAAAAGAAGAGGTGCAACCCTGGTTAGGTTAGCACAGGCTGTGGTTTGATTGATATTTTATTATGTGATTTACTAAAAAAATCAAATTTTTTCATTTAAGATAGTTGGGGGACGGTATAAAAAATCTTGTGATTTTGCAGATATGAACATCAACTGTTCGAAACTCATTAAATACCACAAGAAAAATTAATATCCAAAGAAAGAAAGTGTTTTCATAAATTTACCCAAAATAATTCAGAAATCAAAGTCTCGTGAAAAAAATCGAAGGTGTGCTAAACGACACTACATAAATTTCCAACAGAAACTCTATAGGAGATAATTGTCTTTGAAAGTTGTTGAAACTAACGGTACTGATTCTAAAACTTATAATCCTTGCTATGACCAAAACGACCAAATAATACCCTTTAATGTGATTTTTTATAGTAGTCTACAACTTTCCCACACCAACACCTACTCATATTAGGTCCAAATTTTTATATTCTTCCATTACATTACAGTCTGGAAACATATAATAATGGAGGAGCGATGCCAAATATTCTCTATTCTTCCAGTGACTCCCCACCCCGACCCCACTGGTTCCCCAACCGACCACCCCAACTCCACCGGCTGTCCTCCATCTGACCCACCAGCTTGTTCCCCCATCCGACTCCCACCAGCGTGTTCCCCACCACCTCCCCACCAGCTGTCCCACCCGACCTCCCACTCAGGCTGATTCCCCACCCGACCCCACCCCAGCTGTGTTCCCCACCCGACCCCACTCAGCCCCCACCCGACCTCCCCACTCAGCGTGGTTCCCATCCGACCTCCCACCCAGCTGTGTTCCCCACCCGACACCCACTCCAGCCATTCCCATACCCACCCTCCCCACTCCAGATTCCCCACCCACCACCCACCAGATTCCCCACCTCCCCACTCCAGCGATTCCCCCACCTGACCTCCCCACCAGCGATTCCCCAATCTCACCCACCAAGCGATTCCCCACCCTCTGACTCAGCTGATTCCCCACCCGACCTCCAACTCATGTCCCTACCCGACCTCCCCACTCACTGCAGTTCCCCACCCGACCCCACCAGCGGTTCCCCATCCGACCACCCACCCAGCTGGTCCCCACCCGACCCAATCAGCGTTCCCCAACCCGACTCCACCCAGCTTTGTCCCCCATCTGACTCCCACCACTCACCCACCATGCATTCCCCGCACTCCCACTAGCTGATTCCCACTGACCTCCACCAATTCCCACCTGACCTAATCAGCGATTCCCTACCCGACTCACTCAGCGATTCCTCACACCTCCCATCCAGCGATTCCCCAATGACTCCCCACTCATGACCCCAATCTACCCCACTCAGCGATTCCCCACACCCACTCAGCGTGATTCCCCACTGACCACCCACCTCAAGCTGATTCCCTACCCGACCTCCCACTCAGCTGATTCCCCACCCGACCCCCCACCAGCGATTCCCACCCGACCCACCAGCCACTCCCACCGACCCCACTCAGCTGATTCCCCACCCCACCTCCCACTCAGCTGACCTCTGACTCCACCATGATTCCCCACCTGACTCCCACTCAGCGATTCCCCACCCGACCTCCCACTCACAGATTCCCCACTCCCGACCTCCCACCTGAAGATTCCCTACCCGACCTCCCACCAGCGTGATTCCCCACCCGACCACCCACTCAGCGATTCCCTCACCTGACCTCCCACCAGCGATTCCCCACCCTCGACCCCCACCCAGCGATTCCCCACCCCGACCACCCACTCAGCGATTCCCCAATCCCGATCCCCACTCCAGCGCGGTTCCCACCCGACTCCTCCCACCTCAGCTGCAGCCCCCATCCACCACCCACCAGCGTGTTCCCCACCCCCTCCCACCAGCGATTCCCTACCCGACCACCCACCAGCTCAGATTCCCCACCCACCTCCCACTCAGCGATTCCCCACCCGACCTCCACTCAGCGATTCCCCACCCGACCTCCCACTCAGCCTGATTCCCACCCGACCACCCACTCAGCGATTCCCTACCCGACTCCCACTCAGCGATTCCCCACACCTCCCACTCAGCCGATTCCCACCCGACCTCCCACTCAGCGATTCCCACCCCGACCTCCCACCTCAGCGATTCCCTACCCGACCTCCCACTCAGCGATTCCCCACCTCGACCTCCCACTCAGCGATTCCCCACCCTGACCACCCACTCAGCGAGCCCCCCTACCCCGACCACCCACTCAGCGATTCCCCACCCGACCTCCCACTCAGCGTGTTCCCACTCCACCACCCACTCAGCGATTTCCCCACCCGACCACCCACTCAGCCGGATTCCCCACCCGACCTCCCCCACTCAGCGAGTTCCCACCTGACCTCCCACCTCAGCTCCCCACCCGGCCTCCCACTCAGCGTGTTCCCCACCCGACCTCCCACTCAGCGTGTTCCCTCACCCGACCACCACCTCAGCGTGATTCCCTACCCGACCTCCCACCAGCGATTCCCACCCCGAGCTCCCACTCAGCACATTCTCTACCCACCTCCCACTAGCGCATTCCCACCGACCTCCCCTCCAGCGGATTCCCTACCCGACCTCCCACTCAGCGTGTTCCCATCCCGACCTCCCACTCAGCGTGTTCCCTACCCGACCACCCACTCAGCGTGTTCCCATCCCGACCTCCCACCTCAGCGCCTTCCTACCCGACCTCCCACTCAGCCTTCCCCCCGACCTCACCCACTCAGCGCCGCAGCCTACCCGACCTCCCACTCAGCGTCTCCCTACCCGACCTCCCACTCAGCGTCTTCCCTACCTGACCTCCCACTCAGCGCCTTCCCTACCCGACCTCCCACTCAGCGCCTCCCTACCCGACCTCCCACTCAGCTGATTCCCTACCCGACCTCCCACTCAGCGATTCCTACCCGACCTCCCCACTCAGCTGCTGCCTACCCGACCTCCCACTCAGCTGAGTTCCCCACCCGACCTCCCACTCAGCGTGTTCCCTACCCGACCTCCCACTCAGCGTGTTCCCTACCCGACCTCCCACTGCAGCTGTTCCCTACCCAACCTCCCACTCAGCGTGTTCCCTACCCGACCACCCACTCAGCGAGTTCCCTACCCGACCTCCCACTCAGCGTGTCCCTCACCCGACCTCCCACTCAGCGATTCCCACCCGACCTCCCACTGCTGTGATTCCCACCCCGACCTCCCACTCAGCGATTCCCTACCCGACTCCCACTCAGCCCTACTCCCGACCTCCCACTCAGCTGCAGCCCCTACCTGACCTCCCACTCAGCGTGTTCTCTACCCGACCACCACTCAGCGTGTTCCCTACCCGACCTCCCACTCAGCGTGTTCCCTACCCGACCTCCCACTCAGCGTGTTCCCTACCCGACCTCCCACTCAGCGTGTTCCCTACCCGACCACCCACTCAGCGTGTTCCCTTCATTAATCGTCATGCTGATTGAGCGTTTTGGGAAAAAAAAAGAACGAGCTATAGCATTTTTTAGATCTCTTGGTGTTCCCCCAACCTCAGTAAAGTGTCCTAAGTGTAATAAGGATTGTTAATATCGTCAAGACAAACATAGTTGGCATTGTAGTAACTCGTTCCTTATTCCTAAGACAAAGAAGAGACGAACCCAATAAGGTAAGAAATAACAGTGATTCTCTCATATGATGAGAGTTTGGTTACATAAAATCACCATGAGAGTTGAGTTATGTTAGGTTAGGTTAGGTCAGGTCAGGATAGGTCAGGTCAGGATAGGTTAGGTCAGGATAGGTTAGGTCTGGTCATCCAAAAAAGGATGTGTTTATTTATTTTTCTAAAGTGTTTTTTTTTGTGTGTCTTTTGTATTCACTCGGCCATGATATTTGTCGGAAAACGTCCCACCCAAAACCCCGGTGCCCAACAGGATCCCCTATCTTGTTGGGGGTAGAAGGGGGCAATAACTAAAAAAAAAACAAGCCATTTCCAACGGAAATCAAGGTCAGAACCAATCAAAACACAAAAATACACTAGAAAAACATAGGGTAAAGGTGTAGTTTATGGCTAACACCAGAAGGAGTTTGATGATTTTCTTTATTTTTGCTCTACTTATTGTTTTGATGATTTTAAGTATATTAAAAGAAAAGAAGGTATTATTGCATTTTCACACCCCACATTCCTCCCCACTAATCTATTATCATATTCGAATAAGACGTCTAATTATAAGATAATTTTCATTTATTACATTACCGTCGCATATGTATAATAACGGAGATAGCATATCCAAAATTTTTTCTATTTTCTTCCATTAATCTTCCTCCATTATCGCTTACCTCACCTCCCACACTGGTGTTTCCTTCATAAATCATCACGCACATGCGTTCCCGTACATGTCACGCAGCCAATCAAAAGCGTTTTTTGGGGGGCAACTAATTAAAATGATGTGGTTTAATTCATGGTATTTTTGGCCCAATCAAATTCGATTTTTATTTTGGGTCTCATATTTCCAAATTCAAATTCATTTCCGACCATAGAAGTCTACAATGGGTGTTACTTCAATTATATTGAGCTGATTGCGAATTTTTGGGAAAAAAACGAAGTAACTATAGCATTTTTTCGATCTCATGGTGTTCTCCCGACCTCAGTAAAGTGTCCTCAGTGCAAGAACGAATGTAAATATCGTCAAGACCAACATATGTGGCATTGTGGTAACTCGTCCCTTATCCCAAACACAAAGAAGAGATGGCCAATAAGGTAAGAAATAAGTGATTCCATCATATGGTGAGTCAGTTAGGTTAGGTTGGGTTTGGTTAATGTTTTTCTAGTGTGTTTTTTGTGTATTTTGTATTCGCTTAGCCATTATTTTTTTTGGAAAATGCCCCACGGTATAAAAAAAATGATAAAAAAAAGGCCAATTTCCGACAGAAATGAAGGTCATAATCGGTCTAAACACACATAAATACACTGGAAAAATTTATTTTTTACTTTCTAACAGAGTTGGGTACGCTTATGCAAATTTACCGAAAAGACAACTTTCTTGTATAATTTTAAGTATTTTTTTATTTACTCTATCCCGCTTCACAATTCTCCTCCCGGCGCCATTTTTGTTGCTTACCTCGCTGAATCCCTCTTTAAGAAATGATGGTGAACGCGGTAAATTTGCACTTCCACCTCCCACTCTGTTAGAAAGTCAAAAATATATTTTTCTAGTGTATTTGTGTGTTTAGACCGAATATGACTTTCATTTCCGTCGGAAATTGGCAGTTTTTTATCAATTTTTTTTTCGTGGGACGTATTTCGAAAAAAAATGGCTAAGCGAATAAAAAAATACACCAAAATACACTGGAAAAAACATATGCCAAACCAAACCTAACCTAATCTAACCGACTCTCACCATATGATGGAATCACCTATTTCTTACCTTATTGGCCTGGTTCTTGTTCGTCGTTGGATTCCGAGATTCTTACCCAACGCCACATATGTTGGTCTTTGCGATATTTACATTCAGTCTTGCACTTAGGACACTTTACTGAGGTTGGAAGAGCACCATGCGATCGAAAAAATGCTATAGTTTCTTCGTTCTTTCCCCAAAAACTCGCAATCAGCTCCATATAATTGAAGTAACACCCATCGCAGACTTCCATGGAGGGAAATGAATATGAATTTCGAAATATGAGACCCAAAATAAAAATTGATTTTGATTGGACCAAAAATACCGCAAATTAAACCCAAAATCATTTTAATTTGTTGCACAAAAAAACGCTTTTGATTGGTCGCGTGACATGTACAGGAAAGCATGCGCGTGATGATTTATGAAGAAGAAACGCTGGAGACACGCAGTGTGGGAGGTGAGGTAGGCGATAATGACGGAAGATTAATGGAAGAAAATAGATACAATTTTGGATATGCTATCTCCGTTATTATACATTTGCAACGGTAATGTAATAGATGAAAAATATCTTATAATTAGAAGTCTCATTAGAATATGATAATAGATTAGTGGTGGGAATGTGGAATGTGAAAACGCAATAATACCGTGAACGCTTCCACGAATTCCTCCAGATGTATATCAACCTCAATATTAAGGTAAGTTATTAAACACATAAATGAACACGTTAATGCATAGAACCTAATATAACTTGACCTAACAAACCCAACCTATGGGTATGTTAGGTTAGGTTCTATGTATTGTCGTTTCCATTTCTGTGTTTATAAACATGCTATTTGTGTGTAGAAGCAAATTTCAAGGATTTCTACAAACTTCTTCTGGTGTTAGCCCTAAACTACACCTTTACCAAACACAGTTTTGACTTTCTAACTGTAAGAGTGTACCATCGTACGATATGTTTTCCCATGTTGAGTGGGGGGGGCTTGTCCTTGGCAGCGCCTGGTGGCCAGGGCCCAGCTGACGCTGTTATAATAAAGTCTATAGAAAACATGGTCTATGACTCCAACCTCTCACACAAACAGAGATGTGTGAACTACTATAAATTTACCATAAATGTAACACAACTTACCAGGCTTGATGCGTTTGCGTTAATTAGTGAGACCAGCCCGGTACCTCAACCTGCCACCAACACTGAGTGGCTCACACCTGACAGTCGTGTCCCAAGTTTGTTTACGTGGTAGGTGTTCCGACGCCTTAGTTTGGTACCGACCTTGGATTCGTTATTCATTTAACCACCTATCAGTCAACTAGCCGTTTAGCCAGTTGGTCAGTTCTTGTTACTTTGTTATCGAGATGTATAAGAATTTAAATTGTCCTGTTATATATACTATGCTCAGGGGCGGATCAGAAATTGTGGGTGGGGGAATATGACGAGCACAGCGAGCCTGTAGCGTGCGTACTGTATGTGGCCAGTTGTCAATTCTCTTTGGTTGTCTTGTGGGGTTATGAGATATTGGTTCACACTCAGGATGGGATGGAGAAAGGAAACTCACACTGTGCTCACTGTATACATATTGTATTGGATGTACAATGCAGCTTGCTGCTGGGTAGGTAGTATGGTAATAAACGTAGAGTAGATAGAGCTGGGTGGTGAGGGTGCCCAGAGTGAGGGCACGCAGCTTGAGGGACTCCTAGGTCGCCGGCGCGGAGGAGGGGGTGTTGCTTGCTGGTGGCACTGGGTAGAAAGAGAGCGGGTCACAGCGGTGTCGGGCCTTATAAGGCGGAGGTAGGCGTGGGTAGATAGTTTGTAGTGGATTTCTCCCCTACAAACGCTGTTTGTCGCTGAGTAGCCAGGAGCTGCGAAGACCTGCCTCTTTTGCTGCATGTTTGAGCAGACTACCTTTGTTGTGATAGGACCACTCAATCCTAGTGAGTTATGCTTACTCAACCATAGTGATGGATTAATTACCATCTGAACTGTACAGAAAATTCAACTTCTGGAAGAAACAAATATTTGGGCTCCCCAGAAATTTTGACTACCGATGCGTCTACGTCCTGGATTGGCCAATCGGTGAACACGGTGGCGTATGATACATGCACGTTTACTGCAGTGTTCTGATTGGCTAACCGAACGTGGTATTGAGTGGCTGTTTCTACTCTCTAAGTCCTCTTCTTTCCTTTTTTTCAGCCTCATGCCTCCGTTCTTTGAACAGGAGGTGGGAACTTAGCGATACGGTCGATCCGGCAAAGACCTGTGATAGTGCGGGCACCCCCTTGTCAGGGTCACCAGCCAGGTGGCAACTTTCTTAGACATAACTATAGTCACAGGAAGACCTGGGTGCAAGAACCTGGTGGCCGTCAAGAGGGGGGCAGGTCACTGCTCCCAGGCAGAACTCTGTGTTATAGGTAAGGATTAGATGTAATCAAGAAGATGACAACAAACATTAGAATAAAACATAGGAATAAGGGACACTCTATTGGAAGGGGAAAAGTGGCAGAAATCACTTTGTGAAAAGCAAGATTGCCAAGTCCCACTAACAAAATATTCAGCACCAATGAAGGTTTTAAAGTAATCTGTAAAGATGAGCTTTTGATTCAGATGAAATCCTTTCAAAAGAAGCCAGAGATACATTTTTACAATGAGGCCTTGTTGTTTGTCATGCCACCAAGACAAAAGCAAAAAGATCGGTTTTAGTTCGTCAAAGTCTACCAAGAGATCGGGAAGACATCTGAAGACCTGAAAGATGAACTGGAACGCCAAACAGAGTGGATGAAGATTGAAAAGAAGTCATTAAGATAGACTATACTCATGTTTTTTAAGATTACTTTTGAAGAAGTGTCAATGGCTGAAAAGTTTTACAACAAGACTTTCTAATATTCAACATGTCAGTCACACCACATCAAATAAAAAGAGAGACATTCATCAGTCTGCAAACTTGCTTCTCCTGCTACAAATATATGAAGAACACACAACAAAGAGACTGTCCGGAAAAAGAAAAAATTACTGCTCAGATTGTGCAGGCGACGACCATACCTACACTGAATGTAAGAATACACATGTTGGCTGTCTCAACTGTAAGAGAAGCAGGAATGCATACATAGGACATAGGACGTTAGCAATGGCATACTTAATAAAAAAACACATGATAAAAGTACAAGGAACAGAAACAAGGAAAAAGGAACAAGACAAAGAAGGATACGACATACGTCGAAATAGCCAAAAGAGCGGTCCAGAGGCTCATAGACCAGAATCACCATAGTAAACCTAAAGTAATACATGATAAAATTAGCCAATTAGGTATGATCTATGCACATTTACTGCAATATCCATTGCGGATCATACAATGAGGAATTAAGGAAAATGTTTAAATTGAATAGCCTACCAGAGATGATATTTCCAGAAGAATCACAATCCGAAAAAAACTATTTCCAGGCAACATAGGCAAGCGAACTGAGAGAAAGACTACAGCTAGACAAACAAAGGTTTGAGCAAAAGGAGCAACAGCTGATACACAAGAACACAAGCGACTGATGAGATCTGAATAAATATTCGAAACGACAAAAGAAAGATAGAAATAACAAAAGGACAGACTATAAGACAAAGGAAGTGGTAGGAGAGAAGATAAGATGGAAACTGAACACAATACAACACGAATCTGCTGAAGATATTGGATTAAAAGTTATCACTACAACAAAACATGGAATCAACATCGAGACCAACAGGAGAGGGACAATAGTAAAAAACTGTGAAGGAGGGATATACAAGTGGACATATCAAGAAAAAATCCCTGAAAGTGAAGATATGTCTGGTCACTAATTACTACAGACAAACTAAAAGATTACGACCAAGACTTTAAAATATAGTAGACCCGTCAGAGTTTAGAAGAGTCCAGAAGCGGGAAACAGGATGATGGGTTTTCCACTTCAACAGTTACAATCAAGTATAAGGAAATAATGGACAATAGACAAACAGTAAGAACTTTAAGAATAATACAACACAACGTAAGAAACTGGAAGACCGAGAAAATTAACCTAAGTAATATATATTAGAGAAATTGACCCTGACATTATACTAATAAACAGTCACGGTGAGACGAAAAACAACAACATAAAACTCTTTAACTATTATGTAAACCAAAAGAAATAAATCGGGCGAGAAAAATGACGGGTAGCGATAGCAGCGGTTAAAAGAAACTTAAAATTTAAACTAATTGATGACTTCCAGGATGAATTTCTAGCAATAAAAATAAATACAACTCAAGGAGACGTAATTATTGCTACTACTTATCTCCCACCGAGACGACCCTACTTACCTATAGAAGACCTATTAAAATTGGCTAACAATAGTCATCCGATGTACATCTTAGGAGACTTTAACGCCAGACATAGGATTTTTGACAATACAAATAATAACGTCGTGGGAAACGCCCTTAATCAATTAATAAATTTAGGGAAAATCAATCATCTGGGACCTAACTTTCCAACCTGGAGAAATCACAATACACAATCGACACCAGACAAAATTTTTACCAACAACAAAGCCTTTTTCAATTACCATATAATACAGGGACCTCTTACAGGCAGTGACCATCTGCCAATTATACTAACACTGTCAACAAGCCCCATACAGATACCAATAAAAAAGAGACTGAAAATGAGTAAAACAGACTGGGACAGCTTCAAAGACGACTTAAGTAATCACCACTCGATTAACCTACAAGGGAAAACAACAGAAGATATAGACTCAGAAATGGACAGACTGCACTCAGCAATAAAAACATCTATAACCAAACACACTCCTACTTCACACTTTAGAACATTACCCAACAACAGACTACCAGAAGAAGTTAAATTAATCCAGACCTATTACAATGAAATAAACAGGTATATGGAAAGACACGGCAGTAACAGATGGCTATATACGACACAGATAGCACTACAGATAAAATTAGAGACGCATGTAAGGAAGCAAACAATAAAAAATGGAATGATATTATAATGGCGGCTGACATGACTAAAGACACAAAAACATTTTGGACTTCCATAAACAAGATGATGGGGCACAACAAGCAAAAAACACCATACATTAAAGACCAAAATGGAACAAAATTGCACGAGGAAAATGAACAAGAGTCAGCATTCAAAAGGGAATGGGTAAAAGTTTTTAAAATATTAGATGAGGAAAATGAAGATTTTGATAGTGAACACGAAGAAAGGATAGAAGATGAAATGGGAAGACATATACATAGAATCACCCCAAGGCAATATATAGACTATAACTTATTACCTAATAATCAAATAATAACCATGGGAGAAATGATGCACTGTCTGAGGAAATTTAAGGAAAAAGCCCCCGGGCTCACAGGTATTACACGAAATATGATCATGAATCTACCTGAAAACATTTTAAATACACTATTAAACATTTATAACGCATGCTTAATAACTGGTTACTTTCCAGACAAACTAAAATATGCTAAAATGATATTTATTCCGAAGGAGGGTAATGACAATAAGGAAATATTAAACTACAGGCCAATATCTTTATTAGAAATTACTGGGAAATTATTGGAAAAAATTTTAAATACAAGACTTATAGCTTTTTTAACACAACATGGGAAAACTAACAACAGACAACATGGATTTATGCCCAATAGAAATACCCTAACTGCAATAGCTACAATAACGGAAATAATTGCAATAGAAAAAAAGCAAGGGTAACCAGATCAATATAATTTTAAGGGATGTTTCTAAGGCCTTTGATAAGGTTTGGCATTTAGGCTTAAAATATAAAATATTAAAACTGGGACTTAATGAATACTTGCTAAGAATATTGTGTAACTATTTAGATGGTAGGAGAGCACAAATTCAAATTGGAAACTTTTTGGGAACTATGTTTAATCTTGAGAGTGGAGTACCTCAAGGAGGATGCCTTTCTCCAACACTATATACAATTTATACTTCAGACACACCTCAACCTACCCCCTTTAGCGAATATGTAATGTTTGCTGATGATATTACTCAAATAGTATCATACCCAGGAAAATCAACCCAATTTATGGCACTCTACACGGTAAGAGCGATAAAAAACATAAATGATTTTGAGAAAAAATGGAAAATCAGGACAAATAAGAACAAATTCAAGATAATACCAATAGCCAAGATTAAAACAAGTCCAGTAATAGTCGACCAGGAACTATACCCATACGACACTGAAGGCAGGATGCTTGGATTAAAACTAACAAAAAGAGGATATATAACATACTTAAAAGATAAAGAACGACAGGCAAGAATAAGATTATAAAAAATAAAACGCTTTAAGAACCTTAGCATTAATAACAAGAGAAAGATATATATTGCCCTTGTCAAATCAATTATGGACTACCCACCCATCCCATTGAACACCCTTAATAAAACGTGCATTAAAAGGTTACAAACAGTACAAAATATAGCCCTTAGATTTATATATAACATAAAATATACAGACCACATCAGTAATGAACAGCTACACAAGAGAGCAAACCTCTTAGCAATCAATGTAGATATACACAACAAAGCTGTAAATATTTGGAAAAAAGTGACTGAACTTAACACAGAAACATATCAAAACTGGATAAATAATATCGACAACGAAGAATTCCAAGAACACAGTTGGTTTAAATCAGCCAGGAAGAAAGTAATTGAACCATCTCCTGCCCCAATATACATATAAAACCTTAATAGAGAGAATAAAAGATGAGAGTGACCTACCAGCTCCATTAAGAACCTGGCAGGCCTCTCCATACAGTGTACCTTTAGACTAACATAACTAATATTTAACAATTAACATTTAACATTGAACTAACATCTTAGCAAAAAAAAAAAATGTGATTATCCTCCCAGCTACACAAGGACCTGGGCGGGCTCACTAACTCCGAAAAAAATAAAATAAATAATAATAATAATAATAATAATGTGATTACCCTCCCAGCTACATTAGCCAGGAAGAAGTAATTGAACCATCTCCTGCCCCAATATACACATTTACACATAAAACATTAATAGGGGAATAAAGATGAGAGTGACCTACCAGCTCCACTAAGAACCTGGCAGGCCTCTCCATACAGTGTACCTTTAGACTAATACAACTAACACTTAACTAACACCTCAAAAAAAAAAAATGTGACTACCCTCCCAGTTACACAAGGACCTGGGCGAGCTCACTAACTCCAACAATAATAAAAATAATAATAATAAGCAGCATTATATAAATAAACCAATATTAATACAAAGGTCTGACGACCCAAGGGAGCAGAACAAAGATAAAACACCAATAAGAAAGATGAAGCGATCTGGTTGAGCCCAGATTCTTTCTACTCCTGCTGTATTTAAGTTTCACCACTTTTCCCTCAACCCCTAATAATCTTCTTTCACCTCTTAACTAAAGACTTCGTACTCGTACTCGCCCTCCCTCTTTATACCTACACCAACCAGCCAGCAACACCTCCGCCTACCTGGCGGTCCTCGCTCCCGCCGGCGAGCATGGCGACCTACAAGCTGTCCTCCCCTGAGCAATTGAGCATCCTCACCAACCAGCTCTCTCTACATCACGCTTGTAACCATGCTGCCTTCCCAGCCCAGCACCAAGCTGCCAGTATCCATGTATAAGGCAGAATACATGAGAGTTTCTTCTCCATTCATCCTGAGTGTGAACCAAACATCTTGAACCCCACAGTTGACCCTCGGTCTGTGGACGGCGCTGGAGGCTTAGGCTGGGAATTTGGAGGTTTGGTGCTTGTTGGGAGGAATCTACTACAATACTCCCTTCTCTAGGGCGCGGCTGGAGGTTGGCAGGGTTGCGTGCCACATGAGGCAGAACGGGGGCAGTTGCTATATGTGAGACATAACGGCGAGGGCGTGGATGAGCCGGCCGCTAGGGGTGGCAACTCTGTCTAGATACACACGAGATCTGGGGAGAAAGAGGGAGAAGGAGGTTGTGGAGGCGATGAATGTTGTGCTTCTCACACAGTACAGAGTCCTCAGATGCGCCTGCTGGGTGTGGGCCTGGGTCAGGAGCAGGGCTGCATTAGGAAGAGTGTCCATGACAGCAGCAGGGTGCATGACAGCAGCAGGGTCCACGACAGCAGCAGGGTACGCAGGTACACTGAGGTGAAAAGAGGGTGTGGTCTGCGCCAGAGCAGGGGCCGATCAGGAAGAGCGGCAGGGTACTGGCTGGGGCGGCGTCCTGAGGCAGGAAGGGTGTGTTGGGGTCTAGATGCTTGGGGCAGGAAGAGGAGCTGGTGTCTGCTTAGGAGCAGTGCTGCTCTAGGGTGTCTAACCTGCGTGTAGAGACAGTAGCTGAAGAGCCAATGAGAGCTGCCTCTGTGTGGATAAGCCAGTCTTCCATGTTGCTTGAAGATTGGGAGAGTGACGAGTTTCTCCTCCATCCTGTGTGAGTGCGCATCTCCGGGGGTCACCATTTGTAGGGTACGTGATGTTGGGTTCACACTCAGGATGGGATGGAGAAAGGAAACTCACAATGCGCTCACTGTATACATATTGTATTGGATGTACAATGCAGCTTGTTGTTGGGTAGGTAGCATGGTAATAAACGTAGAGTAGAGAGAGCTGGGTGGTGAGGGTGCCCAGAGTGACGGCACGTGGCTTGAGGGACGCCTAGGTCGCCGGCCGGAGCAGGAGCCGCCAGGCTGGCGCGGAGGGGGTGTTGCTTGCTGGTGGCACTGGGTAGAAAGAGAGCTGTCACAGCGGTGTCGGGCCTTATAAGGCGGGGGTAGGTGTGGGTAGATAGTTGACCCCTGCTCCGTGGGCGCCGCTGGAGGCGTAGGCTGGGGTATTAGAGAAGGTTCGGTGCTTGTAGGGGAGGAATCCACTACAGTCTATTATCTCTTTGTATGGGCTCA
>NW_024750724.1:0-26809 GCF_018991925.1 Homarus americanus
TATGTGTACCTGGGAATATCAGAGGTGCACCAGGGAGGCAGAGGTACCTGGGAGTGTCAGAGGTGTACCTGAGAGTGTCAGAGGTGTACCTGAGAGTGTCAGAGGTGTACCTGGGAGTGTCAGAGGTGTACCTGGGAGTGTCAGGATGTGTACCTGGGAGCTTGGGTGTACCTGGGAGTGTCAGAGGTGTGCCCCTGGGAGTGTCTGTACCTGGGAGCACAGGCCCTGGGAGTGCCAGAGGTGCCCTGGGAGGCCAGATGTACCTGGAGTGTCTGGGTGTACCTGGGGAGTGTCAAAGAATACCTGGGAGGTCAGAGGTGTACCTGGGAGTGTCTGGGGGTGTACCTGGGAGTGTCAGCGGTGTACCTGGGAGTGTTGAGGGCGAAAATCTGGGAGTGTCTGAGGTGCACCTGGGAGGCCAGAGGAGCCTGGAATGTCAGGGAGGTGTGTATCTGGGAGACTGGTGCACCTGGGAGTGACAGGTGCACCCCAGAGGCACAGAGGTGTACCTGGGAGCTGAGTATCTGGGAGCCAGAGTGTACTGGGAGTGGCAGAGGTGTTCTGGAAATGTTGGGAGAGGTGTACCTGGGAGTAAGCCTGAGGTGTACTCTGGGAGTGCCTGAGGGCACGGAGCTGGGGAGAACCAGTGTAAGAGGTGTACCTGGGAGTGTCAGATGTGTACTGGGAGCAAGGAGGTACCTGAAAACCTGGGAGCACAGAGGTGTACCAGGGAGCCAGAGATGAAACAGGGAGTGTCAGAGGAACCAGGGAAGCCTGAGAAGTACCTGGGAGTATCGGAGGTAACGCCTGGAGCACGGGAGGTGTACTCTGGGAGTGTCAGGAGGTGCACTAGAGTGTCAGAGGTAAACTAGGAGGCCAGTGAGCACCGGGGAGGTCAAACTGAGAGCAAAGGAGGTGTGCTGGGAATGTCGGAGGTGCACCTGGGAGTGCCAGAGGTGTACCTGGGAGGCTGAGATACCTGGGAGTGTCTGGAGGCCTGGGAGTGCCCAGTGGTAACTGGGAGCACCTGAGGTGTACCTGGGAGCAAGAAGAGAAACTAGGGAGTGGGCAAGAGGTGTGGCCTGGGAGGCTGGGAGGTGTACCAGGAGGCCAGAGGTAGCCTGGGAGGTGCCAGAGGTGTACCAGGGAGGCCAGAGGACAACCTGGGAGGCCAAGGGGCCTGGGAGTGTGCCTCTGGAATATCAGAGGTGTACCAGGGAGTGTTAGGGAGGTACCTGGGAGTGTTGGGGAGGTGAACCAGGTAGTGTCGGAGGAGTACTCTGGGAGTGTCAGGAGGCGTGGCCTGGGAGTGCTGGAGGTGTACCTGGGAGCAAGCGACGGTACCTGGCAGTGTTCTGAGGTGTACTGGGCAGTGGCAGCGGTAAAATGGGAGCACAAGGTTGCACCTGGAAGTGTCAGATGTGCACTGGGAGTGTCAGAGGTGTACCTGGGAGTGTCAGAGGAGCACCTGGAGCGTGAAGGAGTACCTGGGAGTGTCAGAGGTGTACCTTGCAGGTCATTGGGTGGTGGCACCTGGGAGTGGCCAGAGGTGTACCTGGGAGTGCTGGCTGGTGTGCCTGGGAGGTTGGGAGGTGAACCTGGGAAGTGTCAGAGGTGTACCTTGGAGTGTCGGAGGTGTACCTGAGAGTGTCAGAGGTGTACCTGGGAGTGTCAGGAGGTGTACCTGGGAGTGTCAGATGGCACTCTGGGAGGCCTGGGGTGTACCTGGGAGTGCCCAGAGGTGTGGCCTGGGAGTGCCAAAGGAATACCTGGGAGTGTCTGAGGTGTCTTGTGTCTGAGCTGGGTACCTGGGAGTGTTCTGAGGTGCACCTGGCAGTGTTGAGGTACCGCAGTGCTTGGCGGTACCTGGGAGGTCATGTTGTACCTGGAAGTGTCAGAGGTGTACCTGGCAGTGTCAGAGGTGTACCTGGGGAGTGTCAACAGGAGTACCTGGAGCGTGAAAGGAGTACTACCTGGGAGTGTCAGATGTACCTGGGAGTGTCTGAGGGTACCTGGGAGCGTCGGAGGAATACCTGGAGTGTCAGAGGTACCTGGGAGTGTCTGAGTACCTGGGGTGTCAGAGGTGTACTGGGAGTGTCTGAGGTGCACTGGAGTGTCAGAGGTGTACCTGTGAGTGACAGGGGTGTACCTGGGAGGCCAGGGTGTGTGGGAGTGTTCGAGGTGTACCTGGGAGTCAAAGAGGAGCACCTGGGAATGCTGGGGAGGTGTTCTGGGAGTGTCTGGGGTGCACTGAGTGACAAAGGTGACCTGGGAGGCTGAGGCGCCTGGGAGGTCAGAGGTGCACCTGAGGTCAGAGGTGCCTGGGAGTGTCAGAGGTGTACCTGGGAATGTCAGAGGTGTACCTGGGAGTGTCTGAGGTGTACCTGGGGAGTGTCAGAGGAGAACCAGGGAGTGTAAGAGGTACCTGGGAGTGTCAGAGGTGCCAGGAGGTCAGGAGGTGTCCTGGGAGTGACCAGAGGTGTGCACCAGGGAGTGCCGGGGAGCAACCTGGGGTGTCAAGTGGCAAAACTGAGTGTCGTATGTGTACCTGGGAATACAGAGGTGTACCAGGGAGGTAGAGGTGTGGCCTGGGAGGCAGAGGTGAACCAGGTAAAGCCGGGAGGAGTACTCTGGGAGGTTGGGGAGGCGTACTCTGGGAGTGTTGAGGTGCCTGGGAGTGCGGACGTGTACCTGGCAGTGCCTGAGGTGTGCTGGGCGTGGCAGCAGAACCTGGGAGTGTTGCAGCTAGGCCTGGAAGTGTTGATGTGTACCTGGGAGTGTCAGAGGTGTGCTGGAGTGCAGAGGACTGCCTGGGAGTGTCAGAGGTGTTCCAGGGAGTGTCAGCGGTACCGGAGTGTCAAAGGTGTACCTGTGGGAGGCCAGGGGTGTACCTGGGAGTGTCAGGGGTACGTGGAGGTCTGAGGTGCACTGGAGTGCCAGAGGTGTACCTGGGAGTGTCAGAGGTGTATCTGGGAGTGTCTGGGATGTACCTGGGAGGACAAAGAGGTACCTGGGAGTGTCAGAGGTGTACCTGGGAGTGTCAGAGGTGTACTGGGAGTGTCAGAGGTGTACCTGGGAGTGTCAGAGGTGTACCTGGGAATGTCAGGAGGTGTACCTGGGAGTGCCAGAGGTGTACCAGGGAGTGTCAGAGGTAGCCTGGGAGGTCAGGGAGGTGTACCAGGAGTGCAGAGGACTACCTGGGAGGTCAGAGGTGTCGAGCTGGGAGAAATGGGAGTGTCAGAGGTGTACCAGGAGGCTGGAGTACTTGGGAGGTCAAGGTGTACTGGGAGACTGGGAGGTGTGCCAGAATATCGGTGTGGGAGTGCCAGAGGTGTGCCTGGGAGTGCCGGAGATGTACCTGGGAGTTTTGAGGCACCTGGGAGTGTCTGAGGTACCTGGGGAGGTCAGAGGAGATCCAGGGAGGTGAAGAGAGGTGTACCAGGGAGTCCAGGAGTAGGGGAGCAGAGGTACCTGGGAGCACGGGAGGTGTACTGGGAACATGGAGGTGTACCTGGAGCACAGAGGTGTACCTGGGAGCAGTCGGGGAGATACCTGAGAAGCTGGAGGCCTGGGAGGCCTGAGGTAATGGGAGGTCAGAGAGACCAGGGAGTAAGAGGGCCTGGAGTAACTGGAGGTGTTCCAGGGAGTGTCAGAGGTATCAGGAGTGTCAGAGAGTAATGGGAGTGTCAGAGGAGTACCTGGAGTGTCAGAGGTGTACTGGGAGTGTCAGATGTGTACCTGGGATACAGAGGTGCCAGGAGTGTTAGAGGTGTACCTGGGAGGTCAGAGGTACCAGGAGGTCAGAGGTGTCCTGGGAGTAACAGAGGTGTACCAGGGGTGTCAGAGACTACCTGGGAGGTCAGAGGTGTCCAGGAGTGGTCAGAGGTGTACCAGGAGGCCAGAGGAGTACCTGGGAGGTCAGAGGAGTACCTGGGAGTGTCAGCGGTGTAACTGGGAGTGTCCTGAGGTACCTGGCAGTGCTAGAAGAGAACCAGGGAGTGTAAGAGGTGTACCTGGGAGTGTCAGAGGTGTACTCAGGGAGTGTCAGAGGTGTTCCTGGGAGTGTCGGGGTACCAGGGAGTGTCAGGACTACTTGGAGTGTCAGCGTGTACCTGGAGTGTCGTATGTGTACCTGGGAATATCAGGAGGTACCAGGGAGTGTTAGAGGTGTACCTGGGAGTGTCGAGGAGGTGAACCAGGTAGTGTCGGAGGAGGCCTGGGAGTGTCAGGAGGTGTACCTGGGAGTGTCGGAGGTGTACCTGGGAGTGTCGGAGGTGTACCTGGGAGTGTCGGACGGTGCCTGGCAGTGTTGAGTGCACTGGCAGTGGCAGTGGTGTACCTGGGAGGCGTCAGGTTGTACCTGGAAGTGTCAGATGTACCTGGGAGTGTCAGAGGTGTACCTGGGAGTGTCAGGAGGGTACCTGGGAGCGTGAAGGAGTGCCTGGGAGTGTCAGAGGTGTACCTGGTAGTTTACTGGTGTGCCTGAGTGTCAGGAGGTGTACCTGGAACTGTCTGGGTGTGCCTGGGAGTGTCAGGAGGTGAACCTGAAGTGTCAGAGGTACCTGGGAGTGTCGGAGGTACCTGAGTGTCAGAGGTGTGCCTGGGAGTGTCAGAGGTGTGCCTGGGAGTGTCAGATGTGCCTGGGAGTGTCAGATGTGTACTGGGAGCACCTGGGATGTCAAGGAATACCTGGGGTGTGAGGTGTTCTGGAGTGTCTGAGCTGCCTGGGAGTGTCTGGGGTGCCTGGCAGTGTCTGAGGTGTGCCGGGCAGTGTCAGGCGGTGTACCTGGGAGTGGTCAGTTGTACCTGGAAGTGTCAGAGGTGTACCTGGCAGTGTCAGAGGTGTGCCTGGGGAGTGTCACAGGAGTACCTGAGCGTGAAAGGGAGTACCTGGGAGGCCAAGTGTGTACCAGTGTCAGGTGTGTGTACCTGGAGTGTCAGAGGTGTACCTGGGAGGCATGGTGCCTGAGAGTCAGAGGTGAACCTGGAAGTGTCAGAGGTACCTGGGAGTGTCGGAGGTGTTCCTGAGAGAGTCAGAGGTGTACCTGGGAGTGTCAGATGTGCCTGGGAGTGTCTGAGGGGTACCTGGGAGCTGAGAATACCTGGGAGTGTCAGAGGTGTGCCTGGGAGTGTCTGGGGTGTACCTGGGGTGTCAGAGGTGCCTGGGAGGTTCTGGGGTGTGCCTGGGAGTGCCAGAGGAGTCCTGGGAATGTCAGAGGTATCTGGGAGTGTCTGGGGTGTACCTGGAGTGACAAAGGTGTACTTGGGAGGTCAGAGAGGTGTGCCTGGGAGTGTCAGAGGTACCTGGGAGGTCAGAGGTGTACCTGGGAATGTCAGGAGGTGCCTGGAGGTCAGAGGTACCTGAATGTCAGAGGTGTGCCTGGAGTGTCTGAGGTGTACCTGGGAGTGTCTGGGGTGTGCCTGGGAGTGACAAGTGTGCCTGGGAGTGTCGGAGGTGTGCCTGGGAGGTCAGAGGTGTACCTGGGAGTTGTGGAGGTGTACCTGGGAATGCAGGGGAGGTACCTGGGAGTGTCTGAGGTGTGCCTGGGAGTGTCTGAGGGTACTGGGGTGTCAGGGGAGAACCAGGAGTGTAAGAGTGTACCTGGGAGTGTCAGATGTGTGCCTGGGAGTGTCGGAGGTGTACCTGGGAATGACAGAGGGTATGCCTGGGAGTGTCAGGGAGGTGTACCAGGGAGTGTCAGAGATGAACCAGGGGTGTCAGAGGTGATCCAGGGGTGTCTGAGGTACCTGGGAGATCGGAGGTGTACCTGGGAGACGGGAGGTGTACCTGGGAGTGTCAGAGGTGTACCTGGGAGTGTCAGAGGTGTACCAGGGAGTGTCAGTGGAGTACTTGGGAGTGTCAACAAGTTCCTGGGAGTATCGGAGGTGTACTGGGAATATCGGAGGTGTACCTGGGAGTGCCAGGAGGTGTACCTGGGAGGTCGGAGATGTGCCTGGGAGTTTCTGAGGGTGTACCTGGGAGTGTCTGAGTGTACCTGGGAGTGTCAGAGGAGATCCAGGAGTGTAAGAGGTACCTGGGAGTGCATGTACCTGGGAATATCAGAGTGTACCAGGGAGTGTCGAGGAGTACCTGGGGTGTCAGAGAGTCCTGGGAGGCCGGGGCGGTGTGCCTGGGAGTGTCAGGCATGGGAATATCAGAGGTGTGCCAGGGAGTGTTAGAGGTGTACCTGGGAGTGTCAGAGGTGAACCAGGTAGTGTCAGAGGTGAACCAGGTAGTGTCGGAGGAGTATGGGAGTGTCAGGAGGTGTACCTGGGACTATCGGAGGTGTACCTGGGGTTATCGGTGGTGTACCTGGGAGTGTCTGAGGTATACCTGGGAGGTCGAAGGTGTTCCTGAGAGTGTCAGGGTGTGGGAGTGTCAGGGTGTGGCTGGGAGTGTCACGGTGTGCCTGGGAATGTCAGAGGTGTACCTGGGAGGCTGTGGCGTGGTGCGGGAGTGTCTGAGGTGTACCTAGGAGTGTCAGAGGTGTGCCTGGGAGTGTCAGGAGGCACTGGGAGTATCACAGCTGCACCTGGGAGTGTTTGAGGTGTAACTGGTGTGTCTGAGCTGTGCCTGGGAGCGTCTAGGTGTGCCTGGCAGTGTCTGGGGTGTGCCGGGCAGTGTCATGGTGTACTTGGGAGTGTCAGCGTTGTACCTGGAAGTGTCAGAGGTGTATCTGGGAGTGTCAGAGGTGTGCCTGGGAGTGTCAGAGGAGTACCTGGGAGCGTGAAAGGAGGCCTGGAAGTGTCAGAGGTGTACCTGGTAGTGTCAGTGGTGTATCTGGGAGTGTCAGGAGGTGTACCTGGGAGGTCATTGGTGTTTGGGAGTGTCGAGGTGAACCTGAAGTGTCAGAGGTGTACCTGGAGTGTCGGAGGTGTGCCTGAGGGAGTGTCAGAGGTGTGCCTGGGGTGTCAGAGGTGTGCACCTGGGTGTCAGATGTGTGCCTGGGGTGTCTGGGTGTGCCTGGTGTCTGGGGTGTGCCTGGAAGTGTCAAGGGAATGCCTGGGAGTGTCTGGGGTGTACCTGGGTGTCTGAGGGGTGCCTGGGAGTGTCATGGGAGAACCAGGGGTGTAAGAGTGTGCCTGGGCGTGTCAGATGTGTGCCTGGGGTGTCGGGGTGTGCCTGGGGTGTCAGGTGCCAGGGAGTGTCAGAGATGAACAGGGGTGTCAGAGGTGAACGGGGTGTCTGAGGTGTACCTGGGAGTATCGGAGGTGTACCTGGGAGTATCAGGTGTGCACCTGGTGTCAGAGGTGTGCCTGGGAGTGTCAGAGGGTGTACCAGGGAATTGTCAGTGGGTACTTGGGAGTGTCAAAGGTGTGCCTGGGATATCAGGTGTGCAGGGAATATCAGGTGTACCTGGGGTGCCAGAGGTGTGCCTGGGGTGTGTCGGAGATGTGCCTGGGGTTTTCTGGTGTGCCTGGGGAGTGTCTGGGGTGTGCCTGAGGGTGTGGGGAGGGGCCAGGGGAGTGTGGGGTGCCTGGGGTGTCAGAGGTGTTCCAGGGGTGTCAGAGGTGTGCCTGGGGTGTCAGAGGTTGCAGGGTGTCAGGGTACCTGGGTGTCAGTGGTGTGCCTGGGATGTCGTATGTGGCCCTGGGAATATCAGAGGTGTACCAGGGAGTGTTAGAGGTGTGCCTGGGTGTCAGAGGTGAACCAGGTGGTGGAGAGTGCCTGGGGTGTCAGAGGTGCCTGGGACTATCAGGTGTACCTGGGGTTGTGAGCAGGGTGTACCAGTGTCAGGGTGCCTGGGAGATGTCGGAGGACTTCCTCAGAGTGTCAGAGGTGTACCTGGTGTCTTGAAGTGTGCCTGGGGTGTCTGGGGTGTGCCTGGGGGTGTCAGAGGGTGTGCCTGGGGAGTGTCAGAGGTGTGCCTGGGGTGTCAGATGTGTGCCTGGGGTGTATGGGGTGTGCCTGGGGTGTCTCAGCTGTGCCTGGGGTGTCAAGGGGTGCACCTGGGTGTCTGAGGTGTTCCTGGGGGTGTCTGAGCTGTGCCTGGGAGTGTCTGTGGTGGCACCAGCAGTGTCTGGGGTGTGCCAGGCAGTGTCAGCGGTGTGCCTGGGGTGTCAGCGTGTGCCTGGAAGTGTCAGAGGTGTGCCTGGGAGTGTCAGAGATGTTCCTGGTGTCACAGGAGTACCTGGGGCGTGAAAGGAGTACCTGGGGAGTGTCAGGTGTTCCTGGGAGGAGTCAGAGGTGAGCCTGGGAGTGTCAGACGTGTGCCTGGGAATTGTCAGATGTGCCTGGGGTGTCTGGGGTGTGCCTGGGAGTGTCTGAGGGGTGCCTGGGGTGTCTGGGGAATGCCTGGGAGTGTCAGAGGTGTGCCTGGGGTGTCTGGGTGTGCCTGGGGTGTCAGAGGTGTACCTGGGGAATGACAGGGGTGTGTCTGGGGTGTCTGGGGTGTGCCTGGGGTGACAAGGGTGTGCCTGGGGTGTCATAGGTGTGCCTGGGGAGTGTCAGGAGGTGTGCCTGGGAATGTCAGAGGTGTGCCTGGGGGTGTCTGAGGGTGTGCCTGGGGTGTCTGGGGTGTGCCTGGGGTGTCTGAGGGGTGCCTGGGGTGTCAGGGAGGCCAGGGAGCGTGAGGTGTGCCTGGGAGTGTCAGATGTGTGCCTGGGAGTGTCGGGAGGGTGTGCCTGGGAATGTCAGAGGTATGCCTGGGGTGTCAGGGGTGTGCCAGGGGTGTCAGGGGATGAACCAGGGAGTGTAAGAGGTGATCAGGGGTGTCTGAGGGTGTGCCTGGGGAGTATCAGGTGTACCTGGGAGTATCGGAGGGTGTGCCTGGGAGTATGGGAGGTGTACCTGGGAGTGTCATGTGTGCCGGGAGTGTCAGAGGGTGTACCAGGGGTGTCAGTGAAGTTACTTGGGGGTGTCAAAGGTGTGCCTGGATTATCGGAGGTGTGCAGGGGAATATCGGAGGTGTACCTGGGTGCCAGAGGTGTGCCTGGGGTGTCGGAGATGTACCTGGAGTTTCTGAGATGTGCCTGGGGTGTCTGAGGTGTGCCTGGGGAGTGTCAGAGGAGAACCAGGGGAGTGTGAGGGGTGTGCCTGGGGTGTCAGAGGTGTACCAGGGAGTGTCAGAGTGTGCCTGGGGTGTCAGGGGTGTGCCAGGGGTGTCAGAGGAGTGCCTGGGGAGTGTCAGCGGTGTGCCTGGGGGTGGTATGTGTGCCTGGGAATATCAGGGGTGTGCCAGGGGAGTGTTGGAGGTGTCCCTGGGAGTGTCAGAGGTGAACCAGGTAGTGTCGGAGGAGTAACTGGGAGTGTCAGAGGTGTACCTGGGACTATCGGAGGTGTACCTGAGGGTATCGGAGGTGTGCCTGGGGTGTCAGGTGTTCTGGGAGTGTCAGAGGTGTACCTGGGGTGTCAGCGGTGTGCAGGATGTCAGAGGTGTGCCTGGGGTGTCAGGCGGTGTGCGTGGGGAGTGTCTGGGGTGTGCCTAGAGTGTCAGAGGTGTGCCTGGGGAGTGTCAGAGGTGCATGAGGTGTAACAGGTGCACCTGGGAGTGTTTGAGGTGTGCCTGGTAGTGTCTGGGCTGTGCACCTGGGGTGTCTGGGGTGTGCCTGGCAGTGTCTGAGGTGTACCGGGCAGTGTCAGCAGTGTGCCTGGGAGTGTCAGCGTTGTGCCTGGAAGTGACAGAGGGTGTGCCTGGGAGTGTCAGAGGTGTGCCTGGGAGTGTCAGAGGAGTACCTGGGGAGTGTCAGAGGGTACCTGGGGTGTCTGGGGTGTGCCTGGGAGTTCCAGGTTGCCTGGAAGTGACAGAGGTGTACTTGGGTGTCAGGGTGTGCCTGGGGTGTCAGGGGTGCCTGGGGTGTCGGGGTGTGCCTGGGGTGTCAGAGTTGTGCCTGGGTGACAGAGGTGTGCTTGGGGAGTGTCAGAGGTGTGCCTGGGAGTGTCAGAGGGTACCTGGGGTGTCAGAGGTTTTCCTGGGAGTGTCATTGGTGTGCCTGGGGAGTGTCAGAGGTTTTTCCTGGGAGTGTCATTGGTGTGCCTGGGTATGTCAGAGGTGTACCTGGAGTGTCAGAGGTGTACCTGGGAGTGTCGGAGGTGTGCCTGAGGTGTCAGAGGTGAACCTGGGAGTGTCAGGGGGTGTATCTGGGGTGTCAGATGTGCCTGGGAGTGTCTGGGGTGTGCAAGTGTCTGGGGTGTGCCTGGGTGTCAGAATGCAGGTGTGGGGTGGCGCAGGTTGGTCTGAGGGGTGCAAGTTGTCAGGACCAGGGGTGTGAGGGTGGTGGCATGAGTGTCAGATGTGTGCCTGGGTGTCGGGTGTGCCTGGATGTCAGGAGGTATGCCTGAGGTGTCAGGTGTGCCAGGGGTGTCAGACGTGAGACCAGGGGTGTCAGAGGTGAACAGGGGTGTTTGAGGTGTGCCTGGGAGTGTCAGAGATGTACCAGGGGTGTCAGAGGGTGTGCCTGGGGAGTGTCAGGGTGAACCTGGAGGTGTCAGAGGTGTGCCTGGGGTGTGGGGTGAACCTGGGGGTGTCAGAGGTGTATCTGGGGTGTCAGATGTGTGCCTGGGGTGTCTGGGGTGTGCCTGGGGTGTCTGGGGGTGTGCCTAGGTGTCAAGAGATGCCTGGGGTGTCTGGGGTGTGCCTGGGTGTCTGGGGGGTGCCTGGGGTGTCAGGGGAGAACCAGGGGTGTGGAGGTGTGCCTGGGAGTGTCAGATGTGTGCCTGGGGAGTGTCGAGGTGTGCCAGGAATGTCAGGGGTATGCCTGGGAGTGTCAGAGGTGTGCCAGGGAGTGTCAGACATGAACCAGGGGAGTGTCAGAGGGTGAACCAGGGGTGTTTGAGGTGTGCCTGGGAGTGTCAGAGATGTACCAGGGGTGTCAGGGTGTGCCTGGGGAGTGTCAGAGGTTGCCAGGAGTGTCAGAGGGTACCTGGAGTGTCAGCGGTGTGCCTGGGAGTGTCGTATGTGTACCTGAGAGAATATCAGAGTGTGCCAGAGTGTTAGAGGTGTGCCTGGGGTGTCAGAGGTGAACCAGGTGGTGTCAGATGCCTGGGGTGTCAGAGGTGTACCTGGGAGTGTCAGAGGTGTGCCAGGGGTGTCAGTGGAGTGCTTGGGGGTGTCAAGGTGTGCCTGGGGTGTTGGAGGTGTGCCGGGGAATGTGGGTGTGCACTGGGGTGCCAGAGGTGTGCCTGGGGTGTCGGGGAGATGTACCTGGGGAGTTTCAGGGGTGCCTGGGGAGTGTCTGGGGTGTACCTGGGAGTGTCAGAGTAGAGACAGGGGTGTAAGGGTGTGCCTGGGGTGTCAGAGATGTGCCAGGAGTGTCAGAGGTGTGCCTGGGAGTGTCAGAGGTGTACCAGGGAGTGTCAGAGGGTGCCTGGGAGTGTCAGCGGTGTACCTGGGAGTGTCGTATGTGTGCCTGGGAATATCAGAGGTGTGCCAGGGGTGTTAGAGGTGTGCCTGGGGTGTCAGAGGTGAACCAGGTAGTGTCGGAGGAGTACCTGGGGTGTCAGAGGTGTACCTGGGACTATCAGGTGTGCCTGGGGTTATCGGTGGTGTGCCTGGGGTGTCAGAGGTGTACTGGGGAGTGTCGTAGGTGTTCCTGAGTGTCAGGGGTGTGCCTGGGAGTGTCAGCGGTGTGCCTGGGGAATGTCAGAGGTGTGCCTGGGAGAGTCAGCGGTGTGCGTGGGGAGTGTCTGGGGTGTGCCTGGGAATGTCAGAGGTGTGCCTGGGGAGTGTCAGGGTGCACTTGGGAGTGTCACAGGTGCACTGGGGTGTTTGAGGTGTGCAGGTAGTGTCTGAGCTGTGCCTGGGGTGTCTGGGGTGTGCAGTGTCTGGGGAGTGTACGGGCAGTGTGGCGGTGGCGCAGAGTGTCAGGAGGTGTCCTTGGGATGTCAGAGATGTATAAGGGTGTCTGAGGGTGCAGGGAGTGTCTGGGGTGTGCCTGGGGTCAGTGGTGTGCCTGGGGTATCAGGTGTGCATGGGGAATGTCACGGGTGCATGGGGTGTCAGAGGTGTGCCTGGCAGTGTCAGGGGTGTGCCTGGGTGTCAGGGGTGTGCCATGGGAATGTCAGGGGTGTACCTGGAGGGTCAGACCAGTACCTGGGAATGTGCAAAGGTGTATCTGGAAGTGTCTGAAATGTACCTGGGAGTGTCAGAGGGTACCTGGGAGGTCAGGTGTACCTGGGAGTGGCAGAGGTGTACCTGGGAGTGTCAGAGATGTACCTGGGAGTGTCTGAGGTGTACCTGGGAGTGTCTGAGGTGTACCTGGGAGTGTCAGAGGTGTACCAGGGAGGTCAGGGAGTACCTGGGAGTGTCGGGAGGTGTACCTGGGAGTGTGACAGGGTGTACTCTGGGAGTGTCTGGAGGTGCACCTGGGAGTGTCTGAGGTGTACCTGGGGTGTTAGAGGTGCATCTGGGAGTGTGGAGAGGTGTACCTGGAGTGTCTGTGGTGTACCTGGGAGGCGAGATGTACCTGGGAGTATGAGAGGTGTACCTGGGAGGTCAGGGTGTACCTGGGAGTGTCAGGGTGTAACTGGTAGGGTCGGAGGTGTAAGTGGGAGGTCAGAGGCGTACCTGGGAGTGTCAGGTACCTGGGAGGTCAGGGGTGTACCTGGGAGTGTTAGGTGTACCTGGGAGGTGTCTGAGGTGTACCTGGGAGGTGTCAGGGGAGTACCTGGGAATGTCAGAGGTATCTGGGAGTGTCTGAAATGTACCTGGGAGTGTCAGAGGTTTACCTGGGAGTGTCAGAGGTGTACCTGGGAGTGGCAGAGGTGCACCTGGGAGTGTCAGAGATGTACCTGGGAGTGTCTGAGGTACCTGGGAGTGTCTGAGGTACCTGGGAGTGTCTGAGGTACCTTGGGAGTATCTGAGGTGACCTGAGGCCAGAGGTACCTGGGAGCATCAAAGGTGTACCAGGAGATCAAAGGTGTACCAGGGAGTCAGTGACTACCTGGGAGTGTCTGAGGTGTACCTGGGAGTATCAGAGGTGTACCTGGGAGTGTCTGAGGTGTACCTGGAGTGTCAGGAGTACCTGGGATTGTCAAAGTGTACCTGGGAGTATCGGAGGTGTGCCTGGGAATATTGGAGGTGTACCTGGGAGTGCCAGAGGTGTACCTGGGAGTTGGAGGTGTACCTGGAAGTGTCACAGGTGTACCTGGGAGTGTCAGAGGTGTACCTCAATGTCAGAGGTGTACCTGGAGGTGTCACAGGTGTACCTGGGAATGTCAGAGGTGTACCTGAGTGTCGGAGGTGTACCTGGAGTGTCAGAGGTGTACCAGGCAATGTCAGTGGAGTACCTGGGAGTGTCAGAGGAGTTCTTGGAGTGTCAGAGGCCTGGAGTGCCAGAGGTGTACCTGGGAGTGACAGAGGTGCCTGGAGTGTGTGGAGAACTGTACCTGGGAGGTCAGAGGTACTTGGGAGTGTCGGAGATGTACCTGAGAGAGTCAGAGGTGTACCTGGGAGGCCAGAGGTGTACCTGGGAGTGTCAGCGGTGTACCTGGGAGTGTCTGAGGTGTACCTGGGAGTGTCAGAGGTGTACCTGGGAGTGTCAGAGGTACCTGGAGTGCCTGGGAGGTGTACCTAGAGTCAGAGGTGTACCTGGGAGTGTTGGCAGATGTACCTGGGAGTGTCAGAGGTATCTGGGAGTGTCGGACGTGTACCTGGGAGGTGTGAAGGTACCAGGGAATGTCAGGAGTACCTGGGATTGTCAGAGGTGTACCTGCAGTGTCAGAGGTGACCTAGGAGTGTCAGAGGAGTACCAAGGAGTGTCAGAGGAATACCTAGGAGGTCAGAGGTGTACCTGGGAGGTCAGAGGTGTACCTAGAGACTGGAGGTTTACCTGGGAGGCCGAGTTGTACCTAAGAGTGTTGGAGGTGACCTGGGAGTGTCGAGGTGTACCTGGGAGTATGAGGTGTACCAGGAATGTCAGTGAGTACCTGGGAGTGCTTGGGGGGTGTAGCAGGGAGGTTAGAGGTGTACCAGTTAGTGTCAGAGGTGTACTGGGAGTGTCAAAGGAGTACCTGGAGTGTTAGGAGGTACCTGGTAGTGTGAGGGTGACCTGGGAGGCTGGGAGGTGTACCTGGTGTGAGTGGTGTGCCTGGGAGTGTCAGAGGTGTACCAGGCAGTGTAGTGGTGTACCTGGGAGTGTCAGAGGTGTACCTGGGAGTGTCACGGGTACCTGGGAGGCCAGAGGTGTACCTGGGAGTGTCTGGAGGTATCTGGGAGTGTCTGAGGTGTATCTGGGAGGTCAGAGGAGAACCAGGAGTGTGTAAGAGGTGTACCTGTTGGCCAGAGGTGTACCAGTTAGTGTCAGATGTACCTGGGAGTGCAGAGGTGTACCAGGGAGGTCAGAGGAGCACGTGGGAGTGTCAGTGTACCTGGGAGTGTCGGATGTACCTGGGAGTATCAGAGGTGTACCAGGGAGTGTTAGAGGTGTACCTGGAGTGTCAGAATTGTACCTGGGACTATTGGTGTACCTGGGTGCATCGGAGGTGTACCTGGGAGTGTCAGAGGTACCTGGGAGCATCAGAGGTATCTGGGAGTGTCGGGGTGTACCTGGGAGGTTGGTGTAACTGGGAGTGTCGGAGCTGAAACTGGGAGTGTCAGGAGGTGTACTGGGAGCATCAGAGGTGTACCTGGGAGGCCTGGGTGGTGTACCTGGGAGTCAGAGGTGTACCTGGGAGTTGGGGGTACCATGGAGTGTCAGTGAGTACCTGGGAGCATGTGAGTACCTGGAGTGTCAGAGAACCTGGGAGGTCAGGGTGTACTTGGGAGTGTCTGAGGTGTACCTGGGAGTGTCAGTGAGTACCGGGAATGTCAAAAGTGTACCTGGGAGTATCGAGGTGTACCTGGGAATGTCACAGGTGTACATGGAGTGTCAGAGGTGTACCTGGCAATGTCAGGGGTGTACCTGGGAGTGTCAGGGGTGTACATGGGAATGTCAGGGGTGTACCTGGGAGGGTCAGACCAGTACCTGGGAATGTCAGAGGTGTATCTGAAGTGTCTGAAATGTACCTGGGAGTGTCAGAGGTGTACCTGGGAGTCAGAGGTGTACCTGGGAGTGGCAGAGGTGTACCTGGCAGTGTCAGAGATGTACCTGGGAGCAACTGAGGTACCTGGAGTGTCTGAGGTGTACCTGAGTGTCAGGAGGTGCACTAGGGAGTGTCAGGGTGTACCAGGGACTGTAACAGGCGTACCTGGGAGGACAGAGGTGTACCTGGGAGGTGACAGGTGTTCCTGGAGGTCCTGAGGTGTACCTGGGAGGTTAGAGGTATCTGGGAGTGGAGGTGTACCGGGAGCGTCTGAGGTGTACCTGGGAGTGCAGAGATGTACCTGGGAGTATGAGAGGTGTACCTGGGAGTGTCAGGTGTACCTGGGAGGCCAGGTGTAACTGGTGGGTCGGAGGGGGTGGGAGTGTCAGAGGCGTACCTGGGAGTGCTGGGGTGTACCTGGAGTGTCAGGTGTACCAGGGAGGCCAGGTGTACCAGGAGGTCAGGTACCAGGGAGTGTCGGGGTGTACCAGGAGCCAGTGAAATGGAGTGTCAGGAGGTGAACCTGGGAGTGTCAGGGGTGTACCTGGGAGTGTCTGAGGTGTACCTGGGAGGCCGGAGGTACCTGGGAGTGTCGGATGTGTACCTGGAGGTCAGGGAGGCAGGGAGGTTAAAGGTGTACCTGGGAGTGTGAGAGGTGAACAAGGGAGGTCAGAGGAGTACCTGGGAGTGTCAGAGGTGTACCTGGGACCACGGGAGGTGTACCTGAGTATCGGAGGTGTACCTGGGAGTGTCAGAGGTGTACCTGGGAGCATCATAGGTGTATCTGGGAGTGTCAGGGTGTACCTGGGAGTGTCAGGTGTACCTGGGAGCAGTCAGGGGTGTAACTGGGAGTGTCGGAGGTGTAACTGGATGTCAGATGTGTACCTGGGAGGTCAGATGTGTACCTGGGAGTGTCAAAGCTGTACCCGTGAGTGTCAGAGGAGTACCTGGGAGGTCAGAGGAGTACCTGGGAGGTCAGGGGCGTACCTGGGAGTGCTGGGGTGTACCTGGAGGCTGGGAGGGTGCACCGGGAGTGTCTGAGGTGTACCTGGGAGTGTCTGAGGTGTACCTGGGAGTGTAAGAGGTACCTGGGAGGTCAGAGGTGTACCAGGGAGTGTCAGGGGGTACCAGGAGTGTCAGGTGGGTACCTGGGAGTGTCAGAGGTGAACCTGAGTGTCAGGGTGTACCTGGGAGTGTCTGAGGTGTACCTGGGAGTGTCAGAGGTGTACCTGGGAGGTTAGGGGTACCAGGGAGTGTCAGAGGTACCAGGGAGTGTCAGGGGTACCAGGGAGTGTCAGTGAGTACCTGGGAGTGTCAGAGGTGAACCTGGGAGGTCAGGGGGTACCTGGGAGGTCTGAGGTGTACCTGGAGGTGTCGGAGGTGTACCTGGGAGTGTCGGATGTACCTGGGAGTGCCAGAGGTGTAGCAGGAGTGTTAAAGGTGTACCTGGGAGGAGAGGTGAACAAGGAGTGTCAGAGAGTACCTGGGAGGCTGAGGCCTGGGACTATCGGAGGTGTACCTTGAGTATCGGAGGTGTACCTGGGAGGTGTGAGGTGTACCTGGGAGTATATGGTGTATCTGGGAGGTCAGGTGTACCTGGGAGGTTGGGGGTGTAACTGGAGTGCTGGGGGTGTAACTGGGAGTACGGAGGAGTGTCAGAGCTATACCTGGAGTATCAGAGGTGTACCTGGGATTGTCAGAGGTGTACCTGAGAGTGTCAGAGGTGTTCTGGAGAGTGTCAGAGGTGTACCTGGGATTGTCAGAGGTGTACCTAGGAGTGTCAGATGTGTACCTGGGAGTGTCAGAGGAGTACCTGGGAGTCAGAGGTGTACCTGGGAGTGTCTGGGGTGTACCTGGGAGTGTCAGAGGTGTACCTGGGAGTGTCAGGGGTGTACCTGGGAGGTAGGGGGTGTACCTGGGAGTGTTAGGGGGTGTACCTGGGAGGTGTCAGAGGAGTACCTGGGAATGTCAGAGGTGTATCTGGAGTAGTCTGAAATGTACCTGGGAGTGTCAGAGGTTTACCTGGGAGTGTCAGAGGTGTACCTGGGAGTGGCAGAGGTGTATCTGGGAGTGTCAGAGATGTACCTGGGAGTGTCTGAGGTGTACCTGGGAGTGTCTGAGGTTTACCTGGGAGTGTCTGAGGTACCTGGGAGTGTCTGAGGTGTACCTGGGAGGCCAGAGGTGTACCTGGGAGTATCAGAGGTGTACCAGGGAGTGTCAGGGTGACTACCTGGGAGTGTCTGAGGTGTACCTGGGAGTGTCAGAGGTACCTGGGAGTGTCTGAGGTGTACCTGGGAGGTTGGGTGAGTACCTGATTGTCAAAGTGTACCTGGGAGCACGGAGGTGTGCCTGGGAATATGGATGTACCTGGGAGTGCCAGAGGTACCTGGGAGTGTCGGAGGTGTACCTGGAAGTGTCACAGGTGTACCTGGGAGTGTCAGAGGTGTACTGCCAACAGAGGTACCTGGAGGTGTCACAGGTGTACCTGGGAATGTCAGAGGTGTACCTGGGAGTGTCGGAGGTACTGGGAGTCAGAGGCACAGGGCAATGTCAGTGGAGTACCTGGGAGGTCAGAGGAGTTCCTGGGAGTGTCAGAGGTACCTGGGAGTGTCAGAGGTGTACCTGGGAGTGACAGAGGTACCTGGGAGTGTGAGAACTGTACCTGGGAGGTCAGAGGTGTACCTGGGAGGCCGGGAGATGTACCTGAGAGAGTCAGGAGGTGTACCTGGGAGGTCAGAGGTGTACGGATGTCAGTGGAGCCTGGGATTGTTGGGAGGTGTACCTGGCAGTGTCAGGAGGTGTACCTAGGGAGTGTCAGAGGAATACCTAGGAGTGTCAGAGGTGTACCTGGGAGTGTCAGAGGTGTACCTGGGAGTATGGGAGGTTTACCTGGGAGGTCAGAGTTGTACCTAAGAGTGTTGGGAGGTGACCTGGGAGGTCAGAGGTGTACCTGGGAGCATTCAGAGGTGTACCAGGGAATGTCAGTGAGTACCTGGGAGGGTGTAGCAGGGAGTGTTAGGGAGGTGTACCAGACAGTGTCAGAGGTGTACCTGGGAGTGTCAAAGGTACGCGGGAGGTCTGGAATGTACCTGGGAGTGTCTGAGGTGTACCTGGGAGTCTCTGAGGTGTACCTGGAGTGTCTGGGGCACCTGGGAGGTTCTGAGGTGTACCTGGGAGTGTCAGAGGTGTACCTGGGAGTATCAGAGGTGTACCAGGAGGTCAGTGGACTACCTGGGAGGCCTGGAGGTACCTGGGAGTGCTGGGAGGTGTACCTGGGAGTGTCTGGAGGTGTACCTGGGAGTGCTGGAGTACCTGGGAGGCCAGAGTAACTGGGATGCCAGAGGTGTACCTGGGAGGCCGGAGGTACCTGGGAGTGTCAAGGCAGGGTACCTGGGAGTGCACGTTACTGCCAGAGGTGTACCTGAGGTCAGAGGTGTACCTGGAATGTCAGGTGTACCTGGGAGGTCGGAGGTACCTGGGAGTGTCAGAAGTGCACCAGGAATGTCAGGTGGAGTACCTGGGAGTGTCAGAGGTTCCTTGGGAGTGTCAGGAGGTGTACCTGGGAGTGCCTGATGTACCTGGGAGCACGAGGTGTACCTGGGAGGGAGAACTGTACCTGGGAGGCCATGGGAGGTGTACCTGGGGGTCAGGAGGTGTACCTGGGAGAGTCAGAGGTACCTGGGAGGCCGGGAGGTGTACCTGGGAGTGTCTGAGGTACCTGGAGTGTGGGATGTACCTGGGAGGCCAGGGGTAGCAGGAGGTTAGAGGTGTACCTGGTAGTGTCAGTGGTGTACCTGGGAGGCTGAGGTGTACCTGGGAGTGTGAGTGGTGTACTGGGAGTGTCAGAGGTGTACCTGGTAGTATGACAGGTGTGCCTGGGAGTCTGGGAGGTGTACCTGGGAGTGTCGGGGTGTACCTGGGAGTGTCAGAGGTACCTGGGAGGTCTGAGGTGTATCTGGGAGTGTCTGGAGGTGTATCGGGAGCAAGCCGAGGAGCAGCTGGGAGTGTCAGAGGTGTACCTGGGAGGCCAGAGGTACCTGTTAGTGTCAGAGGTGTACCTGGAGGCCAGAGGTGTACCAGGAGGTCAGAGAGCACGTGGGAGTGTCAGAGGTGTACCTGGGAGTCGGATGTACCTGGGAGCATCAGAGGCACCAGGGAGTGTAGGTACCTGGGAGTGTCAGAAGTGTACCTGGGACCACGGAGGTGTACCTGGGTGTATCGGAGGTACTGGGAGGCCAGAGGTACCTGGGAGTATCAGAGGTGTATCTGGGAGGTCAGGGGTGTACCTGGAGGTCAGGGTGGTCTGGGAGGCCGAGGTGAAACTGGGAGGCCAGAGGTGTACTGGGAGCACTGAGGTACGGGAGGTTGGGGTGTGTACCTGGGAGAGGTCGGAGGTGTACCTGGGAGGTTGGGGGTGTACCTGGGAGTGGCAGAAGTGTACCTGGGAGGCTGGGAGATGCCTGGATTGTCTGAGGAGTACGGGAGTGTCTAAGGTACCTGGGAGTGCTGGGTAGGTACCTGGGAGTATCAGAGGTGTACCAGGAGGTCAGTGAGGCCTGGGAGTGTCAGTGAGTACCTGGGAGGTCAGAGGTGAACTGGGAGTGCCGGGGTACCTGGGAGGTCAGAGGTGTACCTGGGAGTGTCAGGGGTGTACCATGGAGGTCAGTGGAGGTACCTGGGAGTGTCAGTGAGTACCTGGGAGTGTCAGAGGTGAACCTGGGAGGCCGGGGTGTACTTGGGAGTGTCTGAGGTACCTGGTAGTATCAGAGGTGTACCTGGGAGGTTGGGGTTTACCAGGGAGGCTGGGAGGCCTGGGAGGTCGGAGGTGTACCTGAGCATTACAGGTGTATCTGGGAGTGTCAGGGGTGTACCTGGGAGTGTCAGGGGTGTAACTGGGAGTGTCAGGGGTGTAACTGGGAGTGTCGGAGGTGTACCTGGGAGTGCCAGAGGTGACCTGGGAGGTCAGAGGTACGGATTGTCAGAGGTGTACCTGGGAGCACAGAGGTGTACCTGGAGAGTGTCAGAGGTGTACCTGGGATTGTCGGAGAGGTGTTCTGAGAGTGGGGGAGGCTCTGGGATTGTCAGAGGTGTACCTGGGAGTGCAGAGGTGTACTCAGAGTGCTGGGATGTACCTGGGAGTGTCAGAGGTGTACCTGGGAGGTGAGAACTGTACCTGGAGTGTCAGGAGTCACCTGGGAGTGCCGGAGGTACCTGGGAGAGTCAGAGGTGTACCTGGGAGGTCAGAGGTGTACCTGGGAGGCTGAAGTGGCGTGACCTGGGAGTGTCTGAGGTACCTGGGAGTGGGATGTGTACCTGGGAGTGTCAGGGGTGTAGCAGGGAGCAGCAGAGGTACCTGGTAGTGTGAGTGGTGTACCTGGGAGGTCAGAGGTGTACCTGGTAGTGTGAGTGGTGTACCTGGGAGTGTCAGGAGGTGTACCTGGTAGTGTGAGTGGTGTACCTGGGAGTGTCAGAGGTGTACCTGGGAGTGCCAGGGGTGTACTCTAGGTCAGGAGGTAACGGGAGGCCTGAGGTGTATCTGGGAGGTCTGAGGTATCTGGGAGGCTGGGGAGGAGAACCAGGGAGTGTAGGAGGTACCTGGGAGTGTCAGAGGTATACCAGTTAGTGTCAGAGGTGTACCTGGGAGTGTCAGAGGTGTACCAGGGAGGTCAGGAGGAGGGGAGTCAAGTGGTGTACCTGGGAGTGTCGGATGTACCTGGGAGTATCAGAGGTGTACCAGGGAGTGTTAGAGGTGTACTGGGAGTGCTCAGAAGTGTACTGGGACTATCGGAGGTACTGGGGTGTATCGGAGGTGTACTGGGAGTGTGAGAGGTGTACCTGGGAGCATCAGAGGTGTATCTGGGAGGTCAGGGGTGTACCTGGGAGTGTAGGGTGTAACTGGAGTAGCCGGAGGTGAAACTGGGAGTGTGAGGAGTACTGGGAGCATCAGAGGTGATGGGAGGTGGTAGCTGGAAAAGGAGGTACCTGGGAGTGCCAGTGGTGTACCTGGGAGGGCAGAGGTGTACCTGGGAGTGTCAGGAGATACCTGGGATTGTCTGAGGAGTCCTGGAGTGTCTAAGGTACCTGGGAGTCAATGGTGTACCTGGGAGAACAGAGGTGTACCAGGAGGCTGGGGGTGACTACTGGGAGTGTCTGAGGTACCTGGGAGGTCAGAGGTGTACCTGGGAGTGGCAGAGGTGTACCTGGGAACGTCAGGAGATGTACCTGGGAGTGCCTGAGGTGTACCTGGGAGTGTCTGAGGTGGCCTGGGAGTGTCTGAGGCCTGAGAGTGTCAGTGAGCACCTGGGAATGTCAAAAGTACCTGGGAGCACGGGAGGTGTACCTGGGAATGTCACAGGTGTACCTGGGAGGTCAGAGGTACCTGGCAATGTCAGGGTGTACCTGGGAGTGTCAGGGTGTACTTGAGAATGTCAGGTGTACCTGGGAGGTCCTGAGGTGTACCTGGGAGGGTCAGAGGAGTACCTGGGAATGTCAGAGGTGTACCTGGGAGGTCAGAAGTTACCTGGGACTATCGGGAGGTGTACCTGGGTGTATGGGAGGTGCACGGGAGGTCAGAGGTACCTGGGAGATCAGAGGTGTATGTGGGAGTGTCAGGGGTGTACCTGGGAGGCCGGGGTGTAACTGGGAGTGCCGGAGGTGAAACTGGGAGGCCAGAGGTAACTGGGAGCACTGAGATGTACTGGGAGTGTCAGTGGTGTTCTGTGAGTGTCAGAGGCACCTGGGAGCATCAGAGGTGTACCAGGGAGTGTCAGTGGTGTACCGTGGAGTGTCAGAGGTGTACCTGGGAGTGTCAGAGGTGTACCTGGGAGTTGCAGAGGTAGCCCTGGGAGGCCAGAGATGTACCTGGGAGTGTCTGAGGAGTACCAGGGAGTGTCTGAGGTGTACCTGGGAGTGCTGGGTGTACCTGGGAGTATCAGAGGTGGACCAGGGAGTGTCAGGTGGACTACCTGGGAGTGCTGAGGTGTACCTGGGAGGTCAGAGGTACCTGGGAGCTGGGAGATGTACCTGGGAGTGCCTGAGGTGTACCTGAGTGTCTGAGGTGTACCTGGGAGTGTTTGAGGTGTACCTGAGAGTGTCAGTGGGAGTACCTGGG
The DNA here is from genome assembly GCF_018991925.1 of Homarus americanus. Classification (NCBI taxonomy): domain Eukaryota; kingdom Metazoa; phylum Arthropoda; class Malacostraca; order Decapoda; family Nephropidae; genus Homarus; species Homarus americanus. Next base: position 22,074 of record NW_024750724.1, read on the forward strand.
AATGTCAAAAGTGTACCTGGGAGTATCGGGAGGTGTACCTGGGAATGTCACAGGTACCTGGGAGTGTCAGAGGTGTACCTGGCAATGTCAGGGGTGTACCTGGGAGTGTCAGGGTGAACATGGAATGTCAGGGGTACCTGGGAGTGCCTGAGGTACCTGGGAGGTCAGAGGAGTACCTGGGAATGTCAGAGGTGTATCTGGGAGTGTCTGAAATGTACCTGGGAGGTCAGAGGTGTACCTGGGAGGTCAGAGGTGTACCTGGGAGTGGCAGAGGTGTCCTGGGAGTGTCAGAGATGGGATTGTTGGAGGTGCACTGGAGTGTCTGAGGTGTACCTGGGAGTGTCATAGGTGTACCAGGGGAGGTTGGCTGAGTACCTGGGAGTGTCATTGAGTACCTGGGAGGTTGGGAGAAATGACGACTGTAAGAGTACCTGGGGAGGACAGAGGTACCTGGGAGGTGACAGGTACTGGGAATGTCTGGAGGTACCTGGGAGGCTCGGAGATGTACCTGGGAGTATGAGAGGTGTACCTGGGAGGTCAGGGTGTACCTGGGAGGTTGGGGATGTAACTGGTAGGGTGGGAGGTGTAAGTGGGAGTGTCAGAGGACTTGGGAGTGTCGAGGTGTACCTGGGAGGTCAGAGATGTACCTGGGAGTGTCAGAGGAGTACCTGGGAGGCAGGGGAGTACCTGGGAGTGTCAGCGGTGTACCTGGGAGTGTCAGAGGTGTACCTGGGAGTATGGGAGGTGTACCTGGGAGTGTCGGAGGTGTACCTGGGAGTGTCGGGTGTACCTGGGAGTGTTAGAGGTGCCAGGGAGTGTTAAAGTTGTACCTGGGAGGTCAGAGGTGTACCTGATAGTGTCAATGGTACCTGGAGAGGTCAGAGGTGTACCTGGGAGTGTCATTGGTACCTGGGATTGTCAAGGGAGAACCTGGAGTGCAAAGGTGTACCTGGGAGTATCAGAGGTGTACCTGGGAGGTTAGGGCCTGGGAGGTCAGGTGTAACAGGGAGTGTCGGAGGTGTAACAGGGAGGTCGGGAGGTGTAACTGGAGAGGCGATGCCTGGGAGTGTCAGATGTGTACCTGGGAGGTCAAAGCTGTACCCGGGAGTGTCAGAGGAGTACCTGGGAGGTCAGAGGAGTACCTGGGAGTGTCAGGGGAGTACCTGGGAGGCAGGGGCACCTGGGAGCAGGCGAGGTGTAAATGGGAGTGTCTGAGGTGTACCTAAGTGTCTGAGGTACCTGGGAGTGTAAGAGGTGCACCTGGGAGGTCAGAGGTGTACCAGGAGGTCAGAGGTGTACCTGGGAGTGCCAGAGGTGTACCAGGGAGTGTCAGGAGAGGTACCTGGGAGTGTCATGGTGTACCTGGGAGTGTCGGATGCACGTGAGTATCAGGAGGTGTACCTGGGACTATCGGAGGTGTACCTGGGGGCATCAGAGGTGTACCTGGGAGTGTCAGGAATTGTACCTGGGACCATCACAGGTGTACCTGGGGGCACGGATGTGTACCTGGGAGTGTCAGAGGTACCTGGGAGTCAGAGGTGTACCTCGGGAGATCAGAGGTGTATCTGGGGACTGTCAGGTACCTGGGAGCGTCGGGGTGTAACTGAGAGTGTCGGAGGAGTAACTGGGAGCTGGGAGATGTAACTGAGTATCAGAGGTGTACCTGGAGTGCTGGGTGTGGTACCTGGGAGTGTCAGAGGTGTACCTGGAAGTGTCAGAGGTGTACCTGGAAGTGTCAGAGGTGTACCTGGAAGGTCAGAGGTGTACCTGGGAGTGTCAGAGGTATACCTGAGAGTGTCAGGGAGGTGTACCTGGAGTGTGCTAGAGGTGTACCTGGGAGTGTCTGAGGTGTACCTGGGAGTGTCTGGACGTGTACCTGGGAGTGTCTGAGGTGGTACCTGAGAGTGTCAGGAGCCTGGGAATGTCAAGTGGTACCTGGGAGTATCGGAGGTACCTGGGAATGCCGGATGCGTACATGGGAGTGTCAGAGGTGTACCTGGCAATGTCAGGGGTGCCTGGGAGGTTGGGGTGTACATGGGAATGTCAACCTGGGAGTGCCTGAGGTACCTGGGAGGTCAGACCATACCCAAGGTATCTGGGAGTGTCTGAAATGTACCTGGGAGGGTGGGAGGTACTGGGAGTGCTCGGAGGTGTACCTGGAGTGGCAGAGGTGTAATGTGGGAGCCAGAGATGCGGGAGTGTCTGAGGTGTACCTGGGAGTGCCTGAGGTGTACCTGGGAGGTCTGGAGGTGCACCTGGGAGTGTCTGAGGTGCACCTGGGAGTGTCAGAGGTGTACCAGGGAGTGTCAGGAGCACCTGGGAGGTCAGAGAAAACCAGGGACTGTAACAGGCACCTGGGAGGACAGAGGTGTACCTGGGAGGTGTGACAGGTGTGCCTGGGAGTGTCTGAGGTGTACCTGGGAGTACAGAGGTGTACCTGGGAGTGTCAGGGTGTACCTGGGAGGCAGGGGTAACTGGTAGGGTCGGGAGGTGAGTGGGAGGTCAGAGGCACCTGGGACAAGGTGTGAGCTGGGAGGTTGGGAGATGTACCTGGGAGGTCAGAGGTGTACCTGGGAGTGTCAGAGGAGTACTGGAGTGTCATGGGTACCTGGGAGTGTCAGAGGTACCTGGGAGTATTGGAGGTACCTGGGAGTGTCGGAGGTACCTGGGAGTGTCGGATGTGTACCTGGGAGGTTACAGGCACAGGGAGTAGTGTACCTGGGAGGCCGAGGTGTACCTGGGAGTGTCTGAGGTGTACCTGGGAGGCAGAGGTACCTGGAAGTTTCAGAGAGAGCACCTGGGAGCGTCAAAGATACCTGGGAGTGTCAGAGGTGTACCTGATAGGCGTGGTGTACCTGAGAGTGCTGGGAGGTGTACCTGGGAGTGTCGGAGTGTACCTGGGAGTGTCAGGGAGACCTGGGAGCATCAGAGGTGTACCTGGGATTGTCAGAGGTGTACCTGGGAGTGTCAGGAGGTGCCTTGAGAGTGTCAGAGGTGTACCTGGGATTGTCGGTGTACCTAAGAGTGTCAGATGTGTACCTGGGAGTGTCGATGTGTACCTGGGAGTGTCAAAGCTAGGCCTGCGAGTGTCAGAGGAGTACCTGGGAATGTCAGAGGAGTACCTGGGAGTGTCGAAGGGTACCTGGGAGGTCAGGTGTACCTGGGAGTGTCAGAGGTACCTGGGAGTGTCTGAGGTACCTGGGAGTGTCTGAGGTGTACCTGGGAGTGTAAAGGTGTACCTGGGAGTGTCAGAGGTGCTCAGGGAGCAGGTTGTACCAGGGAGTGTCGGTGAGTACCTGGGAGTAGAGGTGAAATCAGAGGTCAGGGGTGTACCTGGGAGTGTCTGAGGTGTACCTGGGAGTAACAGTGTACCTGGAAGTGTCAGGATTAGGAGTGTCAGTGAGTACCTGGGAGTGTCGGAGGTGTACTCTGGGAGGTCGGATGTGTACTTGGGAGCGGCTGGATGTACCTGGGAGGCAGGAGCAGAGGTATACCTGGGAGGGAGAGGTGAACAAGGAGCGTCAGAGGTGTACCTGACCACGGGAGGTGTACCTGGAAGCACGGGAGGTGACCCAGGGAGTATCATAGGTATTCTGGGAGTGTCAGGTGTGTACCTGGGAGTGTAACTGGGAGAAGGCCAGAGGTGCACCTGGGAGTATCAGAGGTGTACCTGGGATTGTCAGAGGTGTACCTGGGAGTGGTCGGAGGTGTTCCTGAGAGTGTCAGAGGTGTTCCTGAGTCAGAGGTGTACCTGGGATTTTCAGAGGTACCTAGGAGTGTCAGATGTGTACCTGGGAGGCCAGAGGAGTACCTGGGAGTGTCACAGGTGTACCTGGGAGTGTCTGGGGTGTACCTGGGAGGTCAGAGGTGTACCTGGGAGTGTCAGGGGTGTACCTGGGAGGTCAGGGGTGATCCTTGAGTGTCTGGAGGTACCTGGGAGGTGTCAGAGAGTACCTGGAATGTCAGAGGTGTACTGGAGCTTGAAATGTACCTGGGAGTGTCAGGAGTACCTGGGAGGTCAGAGGTGTACCTGGGAGTGGCAGAGGTACCTGGGAGGTCAGAGATACCTGGGAGTGTCTGAGGTGTACCTGGGAGTGTCTGAGGTTTACCTGGGAGTGTCTGAGGTGTACCTGGGATTGTCTGAGGTACCTGGGAGGTCAGAGGTGTACCTGGGAGTATCAGGAGGTGTACAGGGAGGCCAGTGACTACCTGGGAGTGTCTGAGGTGTACCTGGGAGGTTGGGAGGTGTAACTGGGAGGTCTGAGGTACCTGGGAGTGTCAGGAGTACCTGGGAGGCCAAAAGTGGCCTGGGAGCATCGGAGGTGCCTGGGAATATTGGAGGTGTACCTGGGAGCGCAGAGGTACCTGGGAGTGTCGGAGGTACCTGGAAGGTCACAGGTGTACCTGGGAGTGTCAGAGGTACTTACCAATGTCAGAGGTGTACCTGGAGGTGTCACAGGTGTACCTGGGAATGTCAGAGGTGTACCAGGGAATGTCAGTGAGTACCTGGGAGGTCAGAGGAGTTCCTGGGAGTGTCAGAGGTGTACCTGGGAGGACAAGAGGTGTACCTGGGAGGAGAACTGTACCTGGGAGGTCAGAGGTACCTGGGAGTGTCGGAGGTGCACTGGGAGAGTCAGAGGTGTACCTGGGAGTGTCAGAGGTGTACCTGGGAGGTCAGGTGTACCTGGGCGTGTCTGAGGTGTACCTGGGAGTGTCGTGGATGTGTACCTGGGACT
>NW_024750725.1:0-6917 GCF_018991925.1 Homarus americanus
ACCACCCACCACCACCATCAACGCCACCATTATCATCACTCACCCACTGTAAACTTCTCCTTAACATATACTCATCATAACTACTCCTTCACTCTTCATCATTGTGATTATTTTATACATGGGATGAATAATGAGAATCACAGCATTATGTAAATACGCTCCGATTCACCTTAAGGAACCAGAAAGTAAGATGGGTGATGTATAAAGATAATTTGTTCTACATTATTCATGAGTTAGATAGTTTTACACAGTTAATCGTCCTGTGTGTGTGTGAGAGAGAGAGAGAGAGAGAGAGAGAGAGAGAGAGAGACCAATAGACGCCACTCACAAGTAACAAGATCGCCGAAGTTTTCCTCAAGTTACTTTTCTGACTTGTAGAAAACCGAGAAAAAACAGCAGACAAAGAAGAAAATAAATAAAGAAGGAGGTATGGAAGAACAAAAAGAAGAGGAAGCAGAAAACACACACACACACACACACACACGAAACAAGAAGAACAATGAAGAACAAGAACAGGAGGAGTAAGAAACAGCATGAAACCGAAACACTAAGGTCCATTTTTTTTCATAAATAAATCACACATCCTGAGGGTAGTGGTAGTGGTAGTTGGTGATAGAACATAAGAACATAAGAACATAAGGAGTCTGCAATAGGCCGGTTGGCTTGTGCATGGCAGCTCCTGTCGAGAGTTACTACCACTCTCTATCATCCATGAATCTATCTAGCCTTCCTTTAAAACTTTCCAGCGCTCCAGCACTTACTACAAAGTTGCTAAGCTTGTTCCACTCGTCCACCACCCTATTTGTGAACCAGTTTCTTCCTATCTCCCTCCTAAACCTAAACTTATCCAACTTAAATCCGTTGCTCCGAGTCCTATCCTGCTCGGATATCATAAGAACTTTATCTATAGCCCCTTTATTGATTCCTTTCACCCACTTAAATACTTCTATCATATCTCCCCGCACTCTTCGTCTTTCTAGGGAATGCAAGTTAAGTTTCTTTAACCTATCCTGATATGGAAGGTTTCTAAGTACCGGAATCATTTTTGTCATTCTTCGCTGCACCGACTCTAGTGAATTTATATCCATTCTATAATAGGGGCACCAGAACTGAACCGCATAATCGAGGTGCGGCCTGACTAGAGCAAGATATAGTTGCAATAAGACCTCTTCACTCTTGTTACTTACACTTCTAGATATAAAACCCAATACTCTGTTTGCCTTATTTCGAACATTAACGCATTGTTTTCTAGGCCGTAGGTCCGGGCTTACAAGTACCCCTAGGTCTCTTTCACAAGTCGAATAAGGTGGTAGTGGTGGTATTAGTGGTGATAGTAGTGGTGATAGTGATGGTGGTAGTAGTAGTGGTGGTGGGTATATTGATAGTGGTAGTGGTTGTGATAGTGGTGAGTACAATATTCCAAAACAGTGGTGATAGTGGTAATGGTAATAATGATGATCGTGGTGATAGTGGTGGCAAGCACATGAGAGAGTCAGTACCAGTATCTCGGAGAGCCAGTCGTCAACATCTATCATCAAGAAGCGACCATAATCGATATCTAATGCCTGCAACCTATTTACGGTAATGGGTTTTCGATGCGTAGATGGCTCAAGTTAAGCTCATTATATCCGTCACTATGCCCAGGCAAACTCTTGGGGTTAAATTATGCCTTCCGTAATACTTGGTTACCTGAGGAAGACCAACCCCCCTCCTCCCTCCTCTACCTCTCTTTCCGCTAATACCCCACCCGTCCTTCACCACCACCTCCTTTACCCCCACCTGTCCCTAATTCCAGTCCTCTGTTCCTACTATCCATCCTCCTCCTCCTCCTCACCCCATCTCTCCCTACCTCTACTCACCTTCTGCTTTAGAGAGGAACGTTAATGTGCGTCAGGTGTCGAAGGTAGAGTAAAGGTCAAGGTGAGAGGCGGTTCTTCATCTGGGTTATATACTTTGATGACTCTCATAAGAGATTTGTTCCAGCCTTAAAAGAGGAAGATTATTATGAGGGAAGTTTATGCTGACACCAACGTCACGGCAGGTAAGGAGAAGGTAAATGACTCTCTGGTGTAGTGGTTATGAGGGTGTTGTTAGGGAAGGAAAACGCCAGGCGGAGATTGACTGCCTTTGCTGGCGCTGATTTTATGATACGAGTTAATGACACGTGAGAGAGAGAGAGAGAGAGAGAGAGAGAGAGAGAGAGAGAGAGAGAGAGAGAGAGAGAGAGAGAGAGAGAGAGAGAGAGGAGAGGAGAGAGAGAGGAGAGAGACATTCTTCCCTCCCTGACGCCAACACATACACAGGTAGGCCCACACACACACACACACACACACATACACACGCACACACACCACACACACACACCCCCACCCCACACACACACACACCCCCACCCCACCCTCCACCCACACACACGTTAACAATGATCACGCGTCTCTCTTATGCCCGCCCGTCAGTTTTCGCGTCGCGTGCCATCGATTTACTACTGTCAGCATGTTTGTGGCGCGCCTCAGTGAGCAAAGTGGCGCACAAGTGGTCCTTAGGGGGGGGGAGAATGAGTTTTTTTTTTATATTTGACGTTAAAGAAAATACTACCGAGAAATTGTAGAAATGATTAAGTGAAGAATTCTGAAGGATCTGCCAAGGTGAGGTGACACTTAATGATTTGGTGCTGTCATAGACACAGGTAACATGACCCTTTTGTGATATCTGCAGCCATAAATACGAGGTCCCGTACACACACACACACACACACGCAAACCTACACACACACACATACGGAAGTTCAAGGAGCGGCATCGAGTTACCTTTTGAACACATTACACGGCCTCGTTCACAAGGCTTATTGTACTCGACATGAAAGAAAATACAGCAGAGGATTTTCCCAGTGTGGTCTTAGGAAGGAAGGTAAACAGAGGGAGAATAAATAGTGATATTTTCTCTCTTCTCAGCCTCTTAAGTGCCGCATAAACGGTGCTTGAGATCTTTTCCGCACAGGTGATAGGAAAAAAGCACTGCTGAGGACACTGCTAAAGGACACTGATAAAGGACACTGCTGAGGACACTGATAAAGGACACTGCTAATGACATTGCTAAAGGACACTGCTAAAGGACACTGCTAAAGGACACTACTAAAGACAAGACCAGGATCGTTCAGGAGTTAAGAGTACAGGTGAGAGACATTTCCTCCATCATATACACTGGAGGGATAAGTAGAGACGGGGAAGGGAGAGGTAGGAGAGGGATAGGCAAGGGAGGGAGAGGCAGGGGAGGGAGAGGCAGGGGAGGGAGAGGCAGGGGAGGGAGAGGCAGGGGAGGGAGAGGCAAGGGAGGGAGGAGAGGAGGTGGGACGTTTGTACATAAAAGAGGCATAGAGAAGGTCATTCACGCGTTACAGCACAAAGAAGGCGTGAGAGTGAGAGCTTATTCCTTGCATTCTCTCCCCAGTATAAGAGAGAGAGAGGGGGAGGAGTGGGGAGGGGCATTTAACCGTATTATTCGGGGAGTATAGTATAAATGGAGCTATTTCCTGTGTAATCTGGTGAGAGAGAGAGAGAGAGAGAGAGAGAGAGAGAGAGAGAGAGAGAGAGAGAGAAATACCTCATCATCATTTCCTTTATTACATCCAGGGAGAAAACACACTGGGGTATTTCCTGGATTATATATAAAAAAAAGCAAAAAAAAAAGAAAGTTAAAAGCGGGGGGGAAATTTCCTGTGTATACTGAGAAGAAAGCACACAGAGGGTCATCTCTTACTTGGTGTCACTAGGAAGGAGGAGAGGGAGGTGGAGGTTCCATTGTCCCTGGAATAGAGCACAAGAGGAGAATGTTCCCTGTAACGCACCACTGCAGTTTAGATAAAAACATTTTCCCCTTTCCACAGTAATTCCTTCAGTTATCATCGTCCTGTTGTAAATCTGGTGATGTTTGTCTCTCAAGAAATATTTCCAAGTCAAGAATAGCGACAAAAGAAAAAAAGTATATATTTATAAAACGAAAGAATTTACCGGCACGCACACACACGCACACACACGCACACACACGGCTGAAAGTAAAAACCAATCAATGTCTTGTAATAGCAGGTAAGTGGTCAAGGTTTCAGCACCTGACTAAAGTTCGTGTTCTAAAATAAACTTAATTATTTCCTATTTTTCATTCATGTTACAAGATAGCTTCCATTCTCGAGCCAACCTTATATTAATTATATTTAAACAATGAACAACTATATCCTCATCCCTAATATTCCTCATTAAAGTCTACATACAGTATAAGGGTTTATTATATTACTCTACCTCGACCACCAAATACTTCGACCTGACGATGATATAATAACCCAGCGGCAGAAACACATTAATAAACCTGCAATATAACCTGAGATGTTTATTTTATCACATAGACCAGAGAGCTGTATAAAGTTTTAATATTGATGATGTCTTATGAATGATATAGCTTAGATATAGCTTAAAGGCCTTGAATGTTAAGACGCAGTTATGTCACCATCTTCGTAAATACAAATATTGAAGTTTAAAAAAGAGATCTGGTTCGCATGTTGTGTTTTTCTCTAATGATAATACATAATTTTTCAAGTTTTTTATAATTTTGTTTCCACGTGGTTCATTTTAATTCAATCTGTTCAATAGGTCGTGATTCTTCATAGTAATATATAAAGAGATAATTTCACTACGTCGGTGAGGCACAAAAATGCTTCCTTGCCTGAACGCGTCTTTCTGTGGCTGTAGGGAGAACACACTGAGGGCCCTCCTGGTGCGTCAGTCTCCGGGCAAGTTTATCATCATCGTCCCTCTCATATCACCCAGCGACCCTAAAACTCCTCAGGTCACCCCGAAGGGAAGGTCGTGTGAGATAAGGGATCATTTTGTTGAGGTAGTTGTCTCAGCAGTCTTCGTGTCAAGAAGTGCACTCCTCTCTTGGTTTGAGAGAGGAGAGGGTGTGAGGGAAGGAGGGAAGGCGTGGCTGTGTGTATAAATAACACCAAAATAGCTTTGCTAGTGAAGGACATAACTAGATGTTAAGTGGACAGTTTCTAGTACAATTTAAGGATAATGAAGAGGAAAGAAACTCACATTATTTTGAAGGTCCTGAAGGTGTTAGGTGCTTAGCTTAAAGTACTGGAGTCTGAAGTACATAGCTAGTAATTAAGGAGAAAATTACACAGATGATTTTTAAGTTAAGGCAGGTATGAGCATTCACTTTAGGTGCTGGAAAGGCTAGCAATACTCTGAAGACCAATGCGCAGTGGGTCAACGGGTTCATCACCACCAACTCCTACCAACTACGGTAAAACTTTGGTGGGAAATTCAAGGCGTATATATCCACTCCTCGTTCCTAAAATAAAATAACGTTTGGAAATAAATTTTAACCTCTTTTGAGCGTGAAGTGAGTAAAGGAAGAAAACACTTAATAATGAGAAGTCAATAAAGTGTCTGACAAGGAAGATGAAAAAAAAATACTTTGTGGCCTGAGGTCCAGGTTGTATGTATAGTGAATGTGAGTATACACAGACTCGCATGTATACACAGCTTTAAGAAACGTGTGTGTGTGTGGATGTTGTTGTGTGTGCTGTGGTTATAAGACCATAGTGACTATCTGCTACGTGGTTGGCAGTAAGTACTGTACTGCATCGAGTTGGACAGAGATGGAGACCAAGTTAATCAGTGAGTGACGTAGGTACCAACTGTTGTCGTGGGTATGTTGTGATCACGTAGTTATACCTATATATGTTCTCTGTGACGTAGTTAATCGTGGCCTTTGGTCGAGGTGCGCAATTCCAGAGGTTATGTATGTCCTTATGAAAAGTGCATAAACACACATGGGTATACATAGGGCTCTGTGTGTGTATGGGGTATGTGTGTGTGTGTGTGTGTGTGTATGTCTGTGTGCGCGTGTGTGTTTCACCAATAGCAGTAGCTACATTGATAAAAACTAGTCAGGCGTAAAGGTTCTGAAAAAGGTCTGTCAAAAACTAACGAAATATCTTAAACATTTCTCCCATTTCGAGAAATTTCCTGACTGCATCGAAAATCTCTCTCTCTCTCTCTCTCTCTCTCTCTCTCTCTCTCTCTCTCTCTCTAGTAAGATTGAAGAAGCTGCATCTTTTATGAGGGATGACCGTAAATGAAGCTTCGATCTGGAGAAGCCAGATTACCCACCTTAAAAGTGAAGCTCTCTAGTGGGAAGAAAAAAATATATATTCCCGACGCTGGCTAAGTAATCAAGGATTTTTTGAAGAGGTATTTTTTTTTTCTCGCTTGAAATTGTTGAAAAGATAACAAAAATGTTTTAAGGAGGGAGTAAATTATTTCCAGGTAAGTTTCGTAAAGAGAATATGTTTATTAAACACGCACAGAAAAACAATAAAAGCGCGCACACACACACACACACACACACGTCTAAATCCTCCGAGAGTATAAACAATTCCTTCAACACCGACATAGAAGAAATATTACTTCTCCTGGCGAGACTTATATTAATATCCAACTCCGCTAGAGAGACACAAACACTGGGGCACATCTCACACTACCTTCCGAGTGAGTCTACAAAAGGAAACAGACGTGTCCTTTTTTTTTCCACCACTTTTTATGGAAAGTTTTCACCCTCGTCAAACTTAATGGCCGAGGTAGGAGAAAGTATGCAGCCTCAGGGCCTCTTAAAATTAAAATTCCCTCCTCAAACTTGTTCTCCCACTTTACCAGGTTCTCCTCCTTCCCTTGGCTGGTGCCGCAGGAGTCCAACATAGATTATTATTCATTCAATGATTCTTGGACACGGTTCAATGATAGAGTGAGAGACAAGTTTCCTCATAACTCCGATATTTGTTTTCTCACTTATTTGTTGTTCTTAAGAAAGGAGGGTCGGGGGAAGGAGGGGTGGGGGAAGGAGGGGTGGGGGAAGGAGGG
>NW_024750726.1:0-3595 GCF_018991925.1 Homarus americanus
ACACCTCCGACACTCCCAGTACAACCTCTGACACTCCCAGGTACATGTCCGACACTCCCAGGTACACCTCAGACACTCCCAGGTACACCTCTGACACTCCCAGGTACACCACTGACACTCCCAGGTACTCTCTGACACTTCCTGGTACACTTCAACACGGTACACCCCTGTCACTCCCAGGTACCCCTCTGACACTCCCAGGTACACCTCCGACACGCCTGTGCACTTCCCTTCCTGACACTCTGGTACAACTCCCATACACCTCCCAGGTACACCTCTGACACTCCCAGGTACACCTCCGCACTCCCAGGTACACCCAAGACACTCCCAGGTACACCTCACACTCCTAGGTACACCTCCGGACCTCCCAGGTACACCTCTGACACTCCCAGGTACACCTCATACACTCCCAGGTACACCTCGACACTCCAAGTGAACACCTCTGACACTCCCAGGTACACCTCAGACACTCCCAGGTACACCTCCTGACAACTCCTGTACACCTCTTCTGACACTCCTAGTTACACCTCTGACAATCTGGTACAACTACTCCCAGGTACACCGCTGACACTAGGTACCCATTGACACACCTGGTACACCCTGACACCTGTGTACAACCCAGACACCCATGTAAACCCCTGACACTCCCAGGTACCCTCTGACACCTGCAATGCCCCTGACACTCCCCTACGGTACACCTCCGACACGCCCAGGTACAACCACACCCTAGGTACACCTCCGACACTCCCAGTACCTCTGACACCCCAGGTACACATCTGACACCTCCAGGTACACCTGACACCGCTAGGTACACCTCTACACTCCCAGTACACCTCAGACACACTCCTGCAAAGCTCTGACACTTCCAGGCACACATCTGACACAGTACAACTCCTGACACCTCCGGAACACACAATGACCCCCAGGTACACCTTGACACTCCCAGGTACAACCCCTCGAGACACCTGAGGTACCATTTGACACTCCCAGGCGTACACCTCTGACACTCCCAGGTACTCCTCTGACGCTCCTGCAGGTACTCCTCTAACACTCCCAGTTACACCTCTGACACTCCCCGGTACACCACTGACAATCCCCCAGGTACACCACACTGACACTTCCAGGTACACACTCAGACACTCCCAGGTACACCTCGTGACACTCCAAGGCCACCTCGCACACTCCCATGTAAACCTCACACACTCCCAGGTACACCTCTCACACTCCCAGTACACACCTCTGCACACTCCCAGGCACACCTCTTGACACTGCTAGGTACACCCCTGACACCGCTGGGTACACCTCATACAATCCCAGGTACACTTCCCTGATACTCCCAGGTACACTCTTGACACTTGCATGCACACCTCATACATTCCCCATGTGGCCACCTCAGACACTTGTACAATTCTTGACAATCCAAGGTACAACCACTGACACTCCTGTGCACACCTTGCACTACTGCATGTACACCTCCACAATGCCCAGGCACACTTTCACACTCTAGGTACACCTCCGACACTCCCAGGACACCCCTGACACTCCCAGGTACACCTCTGACACTCCCAGTTACATGCTCCGGACACTCCCAGGATACACCCAAGCACAACCCTATGTACTCCTGACACTTCTGGTACAAACCCTGACACTCCCAGGTACACCTCAGACAATTCCCAGGTACACACCCTGACACTCCCATGTACTCTCGACACTCTAGGTACACCAAGCGACACTCCCGGTATACCTAAGACACTCCCACCTCACTCGCCCAGGCACACTTTTCACACTCCTAGGTACACCTCCGACACACCCCAGTACCTCTGACACCTGCGTACACCTCATACACCCTGCACACCTCTGACACTCCCAGTTACATGTCCGACCCCCCCAGGTAACAACCCTGACACTCCAGGCACAACCCTCATACACTCCCAGGCCACCCCCTGACACCCAAGCGAACACCCTGACACTCCCAGGTACACCCTCAGACACCCTGAAACAACCTCAGACACCCAGGTACACCTCAGACACCCTAGCCACACCTCCAACACTCCCAGGCACACCTTATACACCTCAGGTACACCTCTGACACTCCAGGTACTCCTCTGACACCCCCTGGTACCCCGACACCTCCCAGTACACCTCAGACACTCCTGCAAAACCCTGACACTCCCAGGTACTCTCTGACACTCCAAGGTACAACCTCTGTCACTCTATGGTACACCCCTCAGACACTCCCAGGTACACTTCACACTCCTAGGTTCACCTCCGACACTCCAGGTACACCTCTGACACCTGTACCCCCGACACTCCCAGGTACACCTCCGACAATCCCAGGACACCTTTGACACTACCAGTTGCCACCGCTGACACTCCCAGGTACACCCCTGGCACTCCCAGGTACACCTCATACTACCCCAGGTACAACCCTCAGACACTCCCAGGTACACCTTGCAACTCCCATGTACACCCCTGACACACTCCCAGGACACCTCTGACACTCCCAGGTACCCACCGACACTCCCTGGTACAATTCCTCAGACACCTCCAGGTACACCCTGACACTTCCAGGTACACTCTGACACTCCCAGGAACACCTCTGACACTCCAGGTCCACCACTACACTTGAGTACACCACTGACACTCCCACGCACACCACTGACACTCCTGGTGGGTACAACCCCTCTGACACTCCCGGTACTACTTGAGACCCCAGGTACACCTCAGACACCCCAGGTGCACCTCTGGACACTCTGTGGTACCTCTCTGACACTCCCATGTACACCCGAGACACTCCCAGGCACACTGCACACACTCCCAGGCATACACCCCTCAGACAATCCTAGGTGCACCCCAGACACCTCCTGGTGGTACACCTTCTGACACTCCCTGCACGCAACACCCTGACACTTCCCAGGTACAACCCTCAGACACTCCTAGTACAATTCCTGAGCAATACGTACTGGAACGAAGTACAATGCAGTGCCAGACACAACCCTGTTATTTATCACCAAAGAAAGTTGATTTGTTAATGGGGACGAGGGCGGGAAGTACTTAGTTGCAGCGGCTTTCAGCTCAAGTGTACAAGACAATGTATAGTACATTTGCTCTTCAGTTCCAGCTAGCAAGGGTTCATCAAGTTATTTCAAAAATTATTGCAAAATTTTCTGTATAAAAATGGATGGTGAAGGGAGAGTCTAGGCACTGGGTGCGCCCCCTACTACCACAGAGTGTTTTCTGTTCTCGTGAAAATGTTTATCCACTCATTGGCGGATATGGGTGTATGTGTGGGGCCACTCAGAATCACCCCTTACAATTGTTTCTTAAGTAGGAATATATCGTAGCCAGTGCTGTAATAGTATGGATGTGCCCTGTGACCATCCATTTTTATTAACCAATTATGAAACTTAAGTGTTAGATTTAGAATTAACATTTTCAGTCATGTTGACCTTGTGAAGGTCATGTTAAAGGTCACTGACATGCTACCAATGAATTTATCTTTGAAAAGGTATACATTATTTCAAGTTTTAAACTGAGTTTCTTGACAGCTGCTGTCAATTGTAGAGCAATACGTAACTGAACGGAAGTTACTGAT
>NW_024750727.1:0-28886 GCF_018991925.1 Homarus americanus
ATCTAGCCTGTCGATCTCAAATTTTGCTTCTATCATTTCACATAACCGATGATAAAAATAAAATGAATTAACTTACGAAAATCTTATTGCAGTTTCAGTTTTTTTTTTTCTTTTTAATGTCTAATATTCAGGTATATAGTTTAATGCATTTTCATATGAATCTTTGGCAATCCATCTTTTTATCGTAGTTTAAGTGAGTACTTTTAGATCACTTCATTTTTAACGTTCGTGCTTTGAGAATCTACAGGTTGGTTTAGACACTATCGCCATAGTAACGTCTGTTGGTGGTGTACTGGAAAAAATGTACGTGTGTAAAAAAGTATATAATTATGTGCATGCGCATTCGTTTCTTTTGCGTGTTTGTGTGTGTGTGTAGGAGTATCTGTATGTCAAATTATTAGGATTTTTAATGTTTGTTTGGATATACCAAACAAATGAAATTTGTTTACTAAAACATTATAATTACATCTAATATTATTATTATTATATCAATTATTACGTATTTATACTTGTGTGGCTATTATTATACGTATTCTCTTAATGAATCCCATACTACTATATATCAAGAATTACCAAATTTATCAAAGATTAAATATTAGGTTCACGGACTGATATACAGATATAATAATTGTCTGCCTGCCCGTCTTCTTTCCATGTTATCAGTAAAGCGGCGAAAACCTGACCAAAATTGACGTGTTTGTAAATAGAGTTTGTACGCACCAACGACACACACACACACGCACACACACACACACACACACACACACACACACGCCAAGTTGACACAAAGGCCAAATGTTAACTCTGTTATAGCCATTTCTATCGGTTTTTCCGCCTGCTTTCGATCACCTGTAATGTTAGTCTAACCCACAAAATCAACTTCAAATCTGAATACGGACTGTAGCACCCCTCAATGCAAACATTATGATAAACCACCAGTGTGATAAACGGATGAAAAAAGGGAAAATGTTGTGATGTTGTTTTTGAGACGTTCTGGTGTTTCCTTAACAATTGGTAGAGGCGTTGTTCGTCATAAGGCGACAGGTGGTTGGACAGTAGGGGGAACAGCACTTTGAAATATGCTAACCGGCTTTACGTCCACGCGCCAGATGGCTTTGGGTTGTGCACTATGGGGGAGGGATTTACAAAGTTTAAACTCTTCCACTTTGTCTCGTTTGTTCCTTTCGCTCATGAGGGTTCCTGTACTAGTAGATTACAGAGACATATCGATAAATGCTTTCATATTAGATGTGTATTGAAGCTTGTTGCGTCGCGTGGGTAGTATGCTGAATATTGATCGTGATAGAGGAGGACTGACTGTGTTGTGAGTGTAGGAGTGTCTGTTGTTGAGTGTTATCTGGAAACCATCGCCAGCTCAGCCTCGCGCTAACAGTAGTGCCCGCGCGTTCGAAAATGAACCAAAAATCGGGAAAATTGCCATATAATCCCGTAAATGGCGTTAATGCGACCGACAATACGGATTAAATAGTTTCGATGTAAAAAAGATGTCCGTTGTCCATTTAGTTATTGGTGCTCATAAGCTGACTGATGGATGTGTGGACCCAGTGAGGGATACGACAGATATGGTCAACTTCGCAAATTATAAAGTAATTATCTATATTATGCTTATTAGGTCCTTTGATATCCGTTGCTGCATAAACATCTTTGAATATTATTTGATATGCGAGTAAAATATGCATTGATTTTTGAAAAAGGTCACGAATTATGGAAGAAAAATAATTCTTGTACAAACATTAACAAATTTTCCACACTAATTTCTACCTGGCTTTTGTGTGTGTGTGTGTTTTCTTTTTAGTAAATATCACACATTTAGATATACGTATATTGTATTTGAACTGTTATTAATTATACCAAAGTGTTATGTATGTTGCTGCGAGATTACCATATTACTAAGAGAGACACTGGCGGCCTCCATATCATAAGTCAATGATTTACGCTTTTATATATCAACAACAGCCTCTACTGAACAAATTCAATGAGTCACATAGATACAACCATAGTTATGAAATGTCTAATATACAATATAGCCATAGTATTATACATAATGTCTTAAAAGTAATCATTTAAAGTGTTTATAAATACGAATACAAATAATGGTTAAACTTGATTATAATTTATTAAAACAAGTATACATAGATCACCCTATGAGTTATGTATACAGCTAAGTATGATAAAGATATAATAATGATTACCTACACTTTATATATCATATAACGGCAGAAGCTAAGAAACAGAAGCATACATTTTAATTTACTATTACTAAATATTTACTCCCGTGTACATTTTTCCCCGTATTTCTTGTGAACAAACAGCCAATCAGACATCGCCATTCTACTCGGGGTATACCGTTGTCTATAATACAGTCGGGTAACCAGGATTTAGTTTTATCTCTCGCCCGTGTTCCAGTGTTGGCTGGTGGGATAAAAATCACGCGCATACAAAGTCTTTAAAAACCGTTCTAGTCTCTTTTTGCTGACAATGTCACCCTAAAACTAATCTAAAAGAGTTATCACATTTTTTTGCTGTGTCCACTAAAGCGACAAACGGAAACCTGGAAACGACAAAAAGGTGGAAATCGTCCGAATTCCTAATCCTCCAAGTTCCAGAGGTGGAGAGGTGGGAGGAAGAGATGAGGGAGGGGGAGGAGAGAAGAATAGAGAAAGTGGAGGTGGAGGGAGCAGGAAAGAAGCAGAGGAGGAGGAGAAGTGAGAAAGATTGGGAAGAGAGAAGCAGGAGGGATGGAGGAGTGAGGAGAAGGAAATAGAGGAGGTGAGGGGGACAAGAGAGGAAAGTATGAAGGAGGAATGGAAGCAGAAGAATTAGGAAGGAGGAGGAAGAGTAATAAAGACGAAGGAGATACAGAGGAGGAGGAAGGGTGGGAAGGGAAGAGAAGAGGAGGAGGAGGAAGAGATAAATAATGAGGAAGATAATAAAGATCTACAAATTAAATTGTGATATAAATAGTCACATGTACACCTCAAAGATATACATGAGAGTTGCACACACACACACAGAAACCCATATCCAATTACCTGTAAGAAAATGTACATACAAAAAAAAGAACACACATGTACGTATTAAATGTTTACATAGATGATTGCATTATTTCTACAGTGGCCTTTCACACTAGTTTCTGGTGGTACTGCAGTCTGTTACCCTAGTACCAGTTCACCCTAGTACCAGTTCACCCTAGTACCAGTTCACCCTAGTACACCCTGCCCTAGTACCACCTCGCCCTAGTGCACCAGTTCACCCTAGTACCAGTTCATCCTAGTACTGCCCAAGCACCAGTTCACCCTAGTACCAGTTCACCCTAGCACCAGTCTACAATTCTAGTCCAGTTCATTCTAGTACCAGTTCATCTCTAGCACTAGCTCACCCCTAGTACCAGTTCATTCTGGTACCACAGGTCACTCTAATACCAGTTCACCCTAGCAATCACTCTGTACCAGTTCACCCTAGTAATCAGTTCTCCTAGACCACCCTCACCCAAGCAGTTCACCCTAGTACCAGTTCACCCTAGTACCAGTTCATTCTAGTACCAGTCCATCCTAGTACCAGTTCATTCTAGTACCAGTTCACCCTAGTACCAGTTCATCCTAGTACCAGTTCTACCTAGTACCAGTTCATTCTTAGTACCAGTTCATCCTAGTACCAGTTGATTCTAGTACTCAGTTCACCCTAGACCAGTTCATCCTAGTACCAGTTCATTTCTAATATCAGTTCATCCTAGTACCAGTTCACCCTAGTACCAGTTCACCCTAGTACCAGTTCATTCTAGTACCAATTCACCTTAGTACTAATTCACCCTAGTACCAGTTCACCCTAGTACCAGTTCATTCAGTACCGTTCACCCTAGTACCAGTTCACCCTAGTACCACCTCACCATAGTAATTAGTCATTCTAGTACCAGTTCACCCTAGTACCATTCATTCTAGAATTACCAGTTCATTCCCCAGTAGTGACCAGTCCATCTCTAGCACCAGTTCATTCTTGTACCAGTTCACCCAGTACCAGTTCACCCAAGTACCAGTTCACCTTAGTACCAGTTCACCCTAGTACCAGTTCACCCTAGTACCAGTTCATTCAGTACCAGTTCAATTCTAGTACCAATTCACCCTAGTACCAGTTCATTTCTAGCACCAGTTCAACTTAGCACCAATTCTCCTAGTACCAGTTCATTCTAGTACCAGTTCACCCTAGTACCAGTCTCAAGTACTAGTTCATCCCAGTACCAGTTCACCCTAGCACTAGTTCACCCTAGTACCAGTTCACACCCTAGTACCAGTTCATTCTAGTACTTCACTCTCAGTACCAGTCTACCCAAACAGTTCACCCTAGCATTTATTCTAGTACCAGTTCACCCTTGAGTTGGGGTTCACTATGAAATGTTCACCCTAGTACCAGTTCATTCTAGCACCCTGTGACCACCTCAACTTAGTACCACCTCACCATAGTCACCAGTTCACACCCTAGTACAGTTCACCCTAGTACCAGTTGCGGTTCATTCTGGGGTACCAGTTCACCCGGTACCAGTTCACCCTAGTACCATCCTCACCCTAGTTGCCAGTCACCCTAGTGCAGTTCACCTAGTACGAGTTCAATTTAGTACCACCTCTCTCTACTCTAGTCCCCACCCTAGTACTAATTTTCACCATGGTACCAGTTCACCCTAGTACCACCTCTCACCATAGTACCAGTTTGCATCTTAGTACCACCACCATAGTACTACCTCACCCTAGTACTACCTCACCCTAGTACTATGTACCAGTTCACCCTAGTACCACCTCACCCTAGTACCACCTCACCCTAGTACCACTTACCCTAGTACCAGTTCACCTGGCAAAGTTCGTATCTAGGTACTCAGTTCACCTTAGTAATTAGTTCAATCTTAGTACCAGTTCACCTATCCACCTTCACCCTAGTGCCACCCACCTAGGTGCCAGTTGACCCTAGTTAGTTCACCTAGTACTGTCTGAATTCTAGTACCAGTTCAATCTTAGTACTGACCTCTGACCCTAGTACCAGTTCAATTCTAGTACCATTTCACCTAGTACCACCTCACCTAGTACCAGTTCACCCTAGCACTCATCTTAGTGCTAGTTCACCTAGTACCAGTTCACCCTAGTACCACTTCACCCTAGTACTAATTTCAATCTTAGTACCAGTTCAATTTAGATCGTTACCTTGTTGGTTCACCCTAGTATTCACCTCACCTAGTAAATTGTTCACCTAGTACTTGTTCAATCTTGTAGTGCACACCCTAGTACCCCTGCCTAGTGCCTGCCTCACCCTCATGCCACCTCACCCTAGTACACCTCACCCCTATGTACCACCTCACCTTATTACCACCTCAGTCCATAGTACCAGTTCATCTCTAGTAATTCACCTCACCCTAGTGCCACCTCACCCTAGTGACCAGGTTCACCATGCCAGTTCACCCTAGTACCACCTCACCCTAGTACCACTTCACCAGTGTACCAGTTCACCCTAGTACCCTTGTTCACCCTAGTACCACCTCACCCTCACCACCTCACCCTAGTACCATTCTTCACCTTAGTACCCACCTCACCCTAGTGGTACCACCTCACCCTGGTGTCCACCTCACCCTAGTACTAGTTCAATTAGTAATTAGTTCACTAGTACCAGTTCACCCCTAGTACCACTTAATCTCTAATCTGCCCTAGTACCACACACCACACCTCTCACCCTGGTGACCACCTCTTCCCTAGTGCCCAGGTTCACACCCTAGTACCTATTCCTCAACCTCAATCTTAGTACCACCTCACCTAGTACCACCTCACCCTAAATCACCCCTGACCTAGTACCACACCCCTTTAGTAATTGACCTCAATTCTAGTGCACCATTCTTCACCCTAGTGCTAGTTTACCCTGGTGCCACCTCATTCTGCACTGGTTCACCCTAGTTCACCTCACCCTAGGCATGTTCACCCTAGTACCCTCCTCACCCTAGTACCACTCTCACTAGTACCAGTTCACCCTGGTGCCACCTTCGTCTGGTGCCTAGTTCACCCTAGCCTCGCCCTAGTACCAGTTCACCCTAGTACCACCTCACCCCTAGTACCACCTCACCCTAGCACCATCTCACCCTAGTACCACTTCACCTTAGTACACACCAGTGGTAAGGGTGTACTCCCTCAAAACACCTCCCTCCTTTCTCCCTTCCTCTCCAACAACTCCCTCCTGAAGACTATCCACCACCAGCCTTCCCCTCACCCCTTTCATCCCTCCTCACCCTTCTCCCTTACCCCTCCTCCTTACTCCCTCCTCCCTCCCTTACTCCCTCCTTCTCCCTTACCTCCTCCCCCCAGACTCCCTTACCTGGCTATGGCTTTTGGACGTCAGGTAGAGTTACTACTAGGTGCACACTCCGTGACAGAGGCAATGAGAACATGGGCCACACCCAGTACTCAGGACCCACCACCCACCACCCACCACCCAGGACCCACCACCCACCCACCACCCAGGACCCACCAGGGCCACCACCCATCACAGGACCCACCACAGTACTCCATCATCCAGGGCCCACCACCCACCACAGGACCCACCATCCAGAACCCAAAACCCAGAACCCACCATCTAGGATCCATCATCCAGACCCATCACCCAGAACCCACCACCCAGGACCCATCACCCAGAACCCATCTAGAACCCACCACCCAGGACACACACCATCCAGGACTTCCCACATCTACCACCCCACACCTGCAACCTCACACCCACCACACTCACCAAACCCACCACACCCCACCCACTCCATCCCACCCCACACACCCCACCCCACCACACCACCACACCCCACCCCACTACACCCCACCCCACCACACCCACCCACCCACACCCCACACCCCACACCCACCACACCCCACCCCCATCACACCCCACCCACCCCACCACACCCCACCCCACCACACCCCCACACACCCCACCCCACCCCACACACCCCACCCCACCACACACCTCACCCCACACACCCCCACCCCACCCCACCACACCCCACCCACCACACCCCACCCCACCCACTCCCCACCACACCCCACCCCACCCCACCCCACCCCACCACACACACCCCACCCACCCCACCACACCCCACTCCCCACCACACCCACCGCCCAAACTGTCCTTTGTGGTGGCTATTTGTATCGTGTTTTCGTTTTACCAACACGAGAGGAATTCCCTTCCTACTGGAGCTTGGGTTACCTGAGAGAGAGAGAGAGAGAGAGAGAGAGAGAGAGAGAGAGAGAGAGAGAGAGAGAGAGATCTTTGTGTTCAGTATTGTTTCTTGTTTCATAGTGTGTGATAAAAGTGAGTGAGTGAGGGAAAGAGAGAGGGAAAGTGAGTGAAAGAGGAGGAGTGGAGTGAGTGAGTGAGTCACATTATGGGATCTACAATTACTTAGTGTCTTCTGAAATTTTAGGGTGGTCTTGAGGTCTTGGGTTTAGATCCCAATTAGAAGTCTTAGGAGTCTTAGGGTATTGGGGTCTTATTTTGAGGTCTAAAGGGTCCCATTTTGGAGGGGTAGGAGGGTGAGGCATGAATTGCAAGTGGGTCAGGAAGTGGACTGGCTGTGAGAGTTGGTTTTCGGGTTCGTGGGTCCGACATTGAAGTTACCACGATGCATTAGTGATTGATTCTTTTGGGTGAGAGAGACAGACAGACAAGAAGACAGACAGACAGGGAAGAAGAAGAAGAGAGAGAAAGAGAGAGAGAGAGAGAGAGAGAGAGAGAGAGAGAGAGAGAGAGAGAGAGAGACTGACAAATAATGAATAATTATGAGTCCATGTCTTCTTCTGTCGTGTTCTCCTTCCTCCTCCTCCTTCCCTCTTACCCCCTTCTCCTCCTCCCCCTCCACTCTCCCTCCACCACCCCTCTTCCTCCCTCTCTCCATCACCCCCTCTTCCACCTCCCTTCCTTTCTCTCTCTCTCACCCTCCACCACCTCATCCTCTCACACCGTCACCCCACTCCTTCTCCCTCTCACCACCACACACATCTCCTCCTCCTTCTTCATCACCCCTCTTCCACCACCCTCCCCTTCCTCTCCATCACCCTCACACCTCCCTCCTCCCCTCTCACCTCCCATCACCTCACAGCACACGCAGGCTGCCACTGTAACCAGATAGGTCGCTTACACACCGAGCTGGCGGGTTCTGTCCTATTGTTGCAGTCTCGGGGTCCGTCCTGTCAGTCAAACGTGACAGTTTTTATAACCAAAGAGCATTATCATCTTCCCTCGCCTGCACCAACACCTGCGAGGGAGGGAGAGAAGCAGGGAGGGAAGGAGGGATGCATGGGGAAAAGCAGGGAGGGGAGAGAAGGAGGAGGGGGGGGGGGAGAAGCAGAGAAGGAAGGAAGTATGAAACATAGTGAAGATTTGGTTGTCAGGTAATTGTTAGTGTACTGCTGACGGAGAGAAAGAGAGATGAAACTATGGAGAGAGAGAGAGAGACAGAAAGAAAGAGAGAGAGAGAGAGAGAGAGAGAGAGGAGAGAGAGAGAGAGAGAGAGAGAGAGAGAGAGAAAGGATAGAGGGAGAGAAAGAAAAAGGAAAGGATGGAGAGAGAGAGAGAGAGAGAGAGAGAGAGAGAGAGAGAGAGAGAGAGGGTCACCATATGATGTATAGTAATTGGTGCTCAGTTGAAAGGTGGTAGGGAGGAAGGGAGAATGTGCGAAAGTAAGGAGGGAGGAGAGGGAAAGTAGGGAAGGGAGAGGAGGAAGGAAAACAGGGAAGGAGAAAGAGAGAGAGAATGAAAATATGTGTGTGTGTGTGTGTGTGTGTGTGTGAGAAGAAAAAAACAAAAAACCTAACTTTCGTGTAGTATTGCGAGGACCTTAACATCACCTCTGACGGTGGCCACACACAGCGGGTCCTCCCAGGTCTGTCAACACACACACTCAGGTCGTTGCCTGTGTTGATATCTTCCGTACTAACTGTAAGGGTGTGGCAGGCTGTTACAGTGGCCAAGGATATCATGTCACACCACCTCAGTAGGATATCCTCGTTACTTATCCTACCACAAACATTCACTGCCTCCGTTACCACACTGCCTCCATTAGCTACCACACTGCCCCGTTAGCTACCACACTGCCCCGTTAGTTACAACACTGCCTCCGTTAGCTACCTACACTTTCCCTTAGGCTACCACACTGCCCCTGTTAGCTACCACACTGCCTCCGTTAGCTACACACTGCCTTCCAGCTACACCACACTGCCTCCATTAACTACCACACTGCCTCCAGCTACCACACTGCCCCGTTAGCTACCACACTGCCCCTGTTAGACACCTGCCTCCACACCACACTGCCACCGTTAGCTACCACACTGCCTCCGTTAGCTACCACACTGCCCCCGTTAGCTACCACACTGCCTCCATTAGCTACCACACTGCTTCCATTAACTCACACTGCCCCCTGTTAGCTACCACACTGCCCCCAAGTTGCTAACACTGCCTCCGTTAGCTACCACACTGCCTCCGTTAGCTACCATACTGCCCCTGTTAGCTACCATACTGCTCCCGTTAGCCACACTGCCCTGCCAGCTACCACACTGCCTCCATTAGCTACCACACTGCCCCAGATACCACACTGCCTCCACACCACACTGCCCCCTGTTAGCTACCACACTGCCTCCATTAGCTACCAACACTGCCCGTTAGCTACCACACTGCCTCCATTAGCTCCCACCATGCCTCAGTTAGCTACCACACTGCCCCCTGTTAGCTACCACACTGCCCCGTTAGCTACCACACTGCCCCTGTTAGTTACCACACTGCCCCTGTTAGTACCACACTACTTCCATTTACTACCACACTACTCCCATTAGCTACCACACTGCCCTGTTAGCTACCAATGCATACCGTTAGCTACCACACTGCCCCCTAGCTACCACACTGCCTCTGTTGGTTATTTTACCGACAGGTTCTGACCACAATTCACCTTTTTTTTCCTTCAACAACCACTAGCAAATATAACCCAAAGGGGTATTAGTACAAAGAATTGCATTACCACAACTACCACCATTACTACTACCACCATTACTACCACCACCATTACCCTAAACCCTCGGCTTTGTTAATTCTTCCTCCTCTTGTTGATGTGTTTGATTGACAGCCCGTGAATGAAGAGGAAGGAGAGAGATGGAGAGAGAAAGAGAGGAGAAAGAGAGAGAGAGGGAGGGGTAGTTTTCTCAGCTCACCGGTATGAGAAGGAGAGTGAGACATACATGCATACATACATACATACATACATACATACATACATACATACATACATACATACATACATACAGCGATAAGGAGAGAGGAAAGGGACAGTTTGTTTACGAAACCAAAATAGAATAAGAAAAAATGGAAGAACCTAAATGACGTGAATAACTGAAAGGAATGAGAGAGAGAAGAGAAGAGAGAGACAGAGAGAGAGAGAGAGAATTAAGGAAGAAGCAAACAATAGACAGAAATAAAGATAAGCACAGAAAGTCGAGGAGGCACACACACACACACACACACACACACACACACACACACACACACACACACACACACACACACACACACACACACACACACACACGGATGATGTATGTGTCGTCTGACAATAAACATATAGTACTGAAGGTCGTGTTTTTTTTCCACCCATTTTTTATACGTGCATCAGTAACCAGGCGCCACCCATCCCCTCACCCGCCCGACCGTAACGCTAAAGAAAAAAAATTGTCACAAATCTCGGTTATTTCTTCTTATATATACGTATCTAAAACAACACTAACATTCCCTTATAAAGACAACAAATATATAAAATCCTATATCCTATAAAAAAAGTATATAGAATTCTTATATTAATTTTAAAGTTAAGAAATTTTTTTTCGTCAACTGGAGTCGGAAGGAAAAAAATAGGACACATAATTCAGAGTTTTATTTTATTTCTTTCCGTTCCGGATTATGGAAGGATTTGGGGAAGGGGTTACACTCACGCGCCCCCCTTACGCTTTGTCTTGTGACGTCAGACTAAAATTATTACCAGTAGGGTTACGGTCCAGATTTTACACGTATTTACAAAATTATTCATCGAAGCCAATCATGGTGAAAATGTCCGTATGGCTCACCCTTCCCCTTTCCTCCTACCCATCCCTCCTCCTACCCCATCCCTCCCTCCTACCCCTTCCCTCCCTCCTACCCTTCCCTCCCTCTACCCCTTCCCTCCCTCCTACCCCTTCCCTCCCTCTACCCCTTCCATCCTCCCCCCTTCCTCTCTGGGTGATGGCTCTTGTGGGGTTAAGCACAGAGTTAGTGATTTACGTTTATTGAGGAGGACCAAAGACAGCAGGAGGAGGTGTAGAGGGGAGGGGAGTGGGGAAGGAGTGAGGTAGAGGATGGAGGTGAGGGAAGTGAAAGAGGAGGAGTAGAAGGGATGGAGGAGTGGGGGATGGAGGTGAGAGAGAGAGAGGAGGAGTGAGAGAGTGGGGGGAAGAGTGAGGGAGTGGGGGAAGGGAGGGTGAGGGGGAGTAGAGGGGATGGAGGGGAGTGAGGAGAGAGAAGGAGGAAGTGAGAGAGTAGAGGGAAGGGAGGGAGGAGTAGAGGGAAGGGAGGAGTGAGATGAGAGAGGAAGGAGGGAGTGAAGCAAGTGAAGGGAGGTAGAGAAGATGGAAAGAAGAGTGAGGGAAGTAAAGGAGAAGAAAACGAGGGGGAAGAAAATTAGTGGGGTATTTTCGACTCAGTATAAAAGTGCCCTCTTCCTCAGTGCCTACCTCACACCTACACACCACTACCATTACTTTTCTAGAACACCTCTTTGGTTCCCTCGTGTTAAAGGGTAGGGTGTGTGTGTGTGTGTGTGTTTACGGTGTAGGTAAGGTACAAGTAGGTAAGTGACCGATAGTAAACATTACCTACTCCCCCTCATGGGTCATATAATTAGAGAAGAGGGATAATAAAGAAATATTAACGGTTAGTTGAGGTGGTAGGAGGGCCAGGGAAGGCAAAGACTGGGATGGATGAATTAAATTAAAAACTGGTTCCTTAGAGATACAAATCTTAGAGGAATGGTAAAAACAGCCAAGAACGGTTAGAGTGGAGGCTATGGTCGCCAACCCTCAGTTATAATGACGGTACTCTGATTGATTGAGTATTAAGATCTATTTTAACCCTTGAGTAGTAAGCTTTATTGTAACAACTTGGGTAATAACATATTATATTAACCCTTGAGTACCAATCCTTTAATTTAACCTCTCTCTTTTGTTTTACGGGAATAGCCCACCGGGCACAGGTCATCGACCCACAACGGGCCGAGCGGCGAAAAAATAAGAGTAAAAAAAATTAAAAATTGAAAAAAGAAAAAGATTATATTAATCTACACCACGAAGATGCCGGAATCCAGCTTTTAAAGTGAAACAGATTGTATGAGTATGAAAACACAGATGACAAAGCATTCCACAGTTTGGCTGTGTGAGGAAAGAAGGAGGTACTATAACGGGTTATTCTAGTTTGACCGACATCCACGGAAAACGGTGGGCACCGCGGGCAAGACGAGTGTTGACCCACGGCCCGTTAAAGTACCTGTAAAAGAGAGAGAGAAGTAACATTGCGGCGAAGAGAAAGGGAAGAAAGATCATCAACTAAGGAGGGGAGTTAATAAGACGAAATGCCTTTGATTCCACCCTATCTAACAGTTGGACAGAAGAAGAGCCACCCCAGATGTAGAGCAGTACTCCAAGTTAGGACAGAATGATTCCCTTATAAACTTGAACCAACTGCTCAGGAGTGAAGTAGCTACGGCATCTGTACAAATACCCAGCTTTCGGGAGGCAGCTTTAGCAGTGTTGTGGATGTGTGGCTTCCATGACATATTAGAGGAAATGGTGAGTAGCATATCTATTTTAGAATTTGGCAGAATGAATGCATCCTGGAATGTGATTGGTGGGAGACCATCTAATTTGGAAAGTGCAATTGGTAAATACTGAGTTTATTACTATGAATTTAACCAAGTTTCTACCTCCCCATTCGGAGATGCTGCACAGGTTCGCATTGATAGATGTAATGAAATCAGCTCTAGAAATAGGTCTGGCTTGAAATTAGGGAGAAGGAAATTGTGAATAAGAGTGAAGTGCAGAATCATCAGCGTAATAATGGATGGGTCGTCTTAGTGTGAAGTAAATCATTGATAAAAGAAAGGAAGAGTAGGTGAAAGAACAGAACCTGTGGGAACCACTATTGGTAGAGAAAGAGCGAGTGATCGATCCCTCGACAACAACTGCCATGGATTGGTTCTCAAGGAAGCTAGAAATTAGAAACAAAGTGGGGGAGAAACCATAAGAGGGAAGTTTAGAAAGCAAAGACTTGTGCCATACCTCGTCAAATGCTTTGGAGATGTCGAGGGCCACGACGAAAGTTTCCCCATAATCCCTAAGAGGATGGCCAAAGATGGGTGCAGTAGGAGGCAGATCACCACTAGATCTCGCCTGGCAAAAACCATACTGGTGATCCGACAAAAAGAGAATGGTGACCAAGGTGACAGAGAAAATGAGGTTAAGATAGTTTCGAAACAGAGAGGGATGAAGTTAGGGCAATGGGGTGATAGTTAGAGGGAATAGAATGGTCACCCTTCTTCGAGATGGGCTGAACCGAGGGCATGCTACCAAGAAGGAAAAGTTTGGGTTTGGCAAGGCGAAAGAGGAGAGCAAGTACAGGGCTGGAATTTCAGCACACTCCTTAGAACACAGTATTCCGTCCGGTCCATGCGCCCGACTCACCCAACCTGGATAACACACCAGCAACCTGCGAGAGGAGATTATAGGAAAGTGCAAAGGTTCAGTAAGGGAACAGGGTAGGAGGTATAGGTTGGAATCGTCTAAGGTGGAGTTAGAGGAGAATAAGGTGCCAAAGAAATTGGCTTTATCAGGGGAGAGTTGGCTATAGAGTTATCAGGTTAGAAGAGAGGAGGAAAAGGAGTGCAGAAGTTATTGCAGATGTTTTGGTTAGGACCAGAAGGATTTACTTGAGGAAGAATTATTCAGGTCAGTGGTCTCTTTATAAAATTCCCTTGGCCTACGAAGAATATCCTTACAACGATTCTAGAAGTAATGAAAAGAGTGGGTAATAGGAGAAGAATGTGTCATAACAGTCCGCTCTATCTCTCTCCTACATGCAAGAGAACAGAGGTGATCAAACCAACCCTTTAATTTAACCCCTTAGATTACTACCCTTAATTCAACCCTTATTTAACCTGAGTCATAATTGTTTTTCCATTAACATTAGATACTTGATATTATCTTGTCATTAACTTAACATGATTCTCTCTCTCTCTCTCTCTCTCTCTCTCTCTCTCTCTCTCTCTCTCGTGGCTAACAAATCATGAGGATTCACGACTCCAAGCGCAAAAGGTCAGATGTTAATTAATGTATTCTACTTCCCATTGTTATCTAGGAGGGATGGGGAGGGAGGAGATGGGGGGTGAATGGGCTTCCTCTTTGAGCCCTGGCTCACTGCCCAAGGATAAGGGGACCCATTAGAGTCATTTGACGAGGGTAGGGGGGAGGGGGAGGGAGGAGGGAGGGTGTAATATAGTTTTAAAGGACCATTAACACTATTTGGGGGTATGGTGCTAATGGGGTGACGTCAATTTTTATAGTACACCCATTATATTTATCGTTGTTTGGTGGTGGGAGGGAAGGTGGGGGTGAGTTAATGATAATGGGGAATTGTTGGGAAAATGGGGTTAGATGATGATAATGAGGGCTGTTGGAAAATGAGGTTACACAATGATAATGGGAATTTGGGGGAAAGATGGGGGTTAGGAAATAATAATGGGAATCGTTGGTGAAATGTTCAAACACCCATTAGGTTATTTCTATGAGGTAAAAGTGAAGATAGATTAATGGGAGGCTGGGCGTTTAGGGTCCCATTAGAAATAGTTAATGGGTTAATGGGTCAAATAGTATTAATGAAAGTAGAGCCACAGTCCTTCTTTGGCACTGTGCCTCTGGTCTCTTAGTCTCTGTGTATGTCTGTCTCTGTCTATCTGTCTTTCTGTCTGTCTGTCTGTGTTTACCCATCTGTAATCTCTCTCTCTCTCTCTCTCTCTCTCTCTCTCTCTCTCTCTCTCTCCTCTCTCTCTCGTACCAACCACACCAACCCACCTCACCTCCCTTCCCCCACCACAGAAGTGTATGGTACTTGACCAGTAAGTACCGAGGAGGAGGAGGAGAAAGGTACAAACCTACCACAATAACCCTCATTACCACTACCACCACTACTGCTGCTCCTACTATCACCACTATCAACACCCTACTACATCACCACCACTACTACCTACCACCACCACCACTATCACCACTACCACCACTACCACCACTATCACCCACACCACCATTACACCACCACCACCACCACCACCCACCACCACCACCATTACCACTACCAAACAATCATGTGCCACCACTCACGTCTTTCATGGCACCACCTTGACCGTCATCACAGCTTTCAACAGCTATCACTATCACCAGTCTCAGTAAACACTAATAGAAGCCAGTACGTATTGCTCTAGAGAAAAAATATTCTAAATCTTTAACTCTCTCTCGTCTTAGAGTGAATGACTAAAAGAGCTTTGATGAATAGAGGATGATACTGTGGATAGATGGGATAGATGTCTATTTTAAAGGCCATAGCGTTCCAGCCACCCCCCACCCCTATCCTCACCACTCATTCTCCTATCCCCCCACCCCGGAGAGCCATGGTCTTTCGAACCAATGGACTCATTATAATATGAAGGGATGGAACACCAGCAAGCCAAGAGATGAGGGTGAGGAGGGTGGTGAGGTGGTGAGGGTGAGAGGAGGGTGGTGAGAGTGAGGAGTGAGGAGATAGTGAGAGTGAGGAGGTGTGAGGGTGAGAGGTGAGGTGGTGAGGGGGAAGGAGGATGAGGTCAATGGGGGTGGAGATGAGGTGCCACCTGCATTCGTCTGCCATACACATTCTTCTCCTACACACCCCTACCCCCTACACACCCCTACATCCCTACATACCCTTACCCTAACTCCTACACATCCCTACCCCCTACACACCCTACCCCTACACACCCCCCTTCCCCACACCCCCTACCCCTACACACCCCCTACCCCCTACACACCCCACCCCCACACACCCCTTACCCCTACATACTCCTCCCCTACACACCCCCACCCCCACACACCCCTACCCCTACATACCCTGCCCCTACATACCCCTACCCCTACACACCCCCACCTCCTACACACCCCCCACCTCCTACACACCCCTACACCCCTACACACCCCTAGCCACCCCTACACACCCCTGCACCCCTACACACCCCTAGCCCCTACACACCCCTTACTTACCCTCCCCAACACACCCCTACCCCAACACACCCCTCACTTACCCCCCTACACCCCCACCCCTACACACCCCACCCCTACACCCCCACCCCCTATCCACCCCCACACACCCCTACCCCACACACCCCCCCACCCCCCCCCCACCCTTACCCTACACCCCACCTATCTCACCCCTACACACACCCCACCCCTACACACCTCACCCCTACACACCCCTACCCCTACACCCCTACCCCATCTACACCCATTACCTATCCTTACCCCACCCCTCTACCTACTCCTATCACTAATAATTCCCTATACCTCCCTACCTCACACCTCCCTCCTTCTCCACCTTTCCCCTTACCTTCCTCCTCCCTCACATCTCCTTTGTTCCTTCTCTCCCTCTCTTCTTCCTTCCTCCCTTTCTACCGACTCTTTAAACCTCCCTCCCTCCCTCACATCCCTCTCCCTCACTCCTACCCACTCTCTCTCATAACACTTCACACACTGCCCTCTCTCTCTCTCTCTCTCTCTCTCTCTCTCTCTCTGTAAGGACACGATTAAACAGGTAACTCATCTTATAGGTATGTGGTGATCTATTAGTGTTGTGGCTGATAAGATAATTTTGTCTCCCCTTAAGTACTTAAGATATACCGTACATAATATAACTCACTAACTGCTGTCTGATGATCTTTGTTTATTCCCAGCGGCTAGGGAGTGCTGGGAGTGCTGGAGTGAAGGTGTCTTAAAGGTCATCGAATCCCCATTTAAGGACTAATTACTCCCTATTATTATTCTGATTGTTGAGGTCTAAGGCGTATTTTTATATCAATTCCTCTTTCTATCTTTTTAATTGGTATAGAAAATGGGTGTGTGATTTCATATCCGAGATTCTAGTATTTTTTTTCTCTCGCTGAATGAGAGAACCTGGGTAGTTATGGTACAGTCTTAGTGAAGATGATTCGCCATTTTTGTAGACTTGTATCGTAAGTTAAGTGAGTGAGTGAGTTAGTCAGTCAGTGAGTTAGTTAGATGCATCCATGCTTTCTGAAATTGGTTGGAGTAAATATTATCGGAATAAATTATGGTTATCCGCACTGGGCACTCAAACAACACCCTGACTGACCCGTTTAACCTGGACTCAACGATGGGAACAAGTATCGAGGTAATTTACATAGATTATCGTAACAAGATGTGTTTCCTTAACTACTGATGAGAAAGATATGTAAAGAGAGTGTAAAGATCTTGGCCTTGGAGTCGTGGAGGTGAGGTGAGGCGTTGCTGAGACGGCTCCTCTGAGCTGCGCCAACCAGACTCGGGACCTTACTCAGAGTACCTTGTTTACCTGTGATGTCTCCAGCGGTAGCCGGAGCCCTTGGACTTTGGACGCTTTAGGACACTACCTCGTCGTCTCCAGGTCTTTGTTCGTGTGAGAGATCAAAAAGTGGGCAAATTACCCCATAATGAGGTAGTGTGTGAGGTGTGGGAGAGCGTCGTCACCTGCTAGTGCCAGACGGCGGGTCAACACGAGGGCGGCTGTGCCATCTTACTACCGTAACCTTATGTCGGGGAAGTTTTAGCGTTGAGGTCTGTTGAGACTGATCTTGTCTGACACAAGTTCCTTCTTAAACCAAGACGAACACCTCCGTCCTGGGGGACCCAAGGCCTCTCCAGAGCCCTGACTTCTGTCTTTAAAGTCTCCAAGGTCTTTATAATTCGCCAACTTTACGGCCCGTGAATTCAGAAATTGATCAGCATGTAACACGTTCATTATCACCAAATTATCACTTATGAAGGATCACCCAGACAAACATGATGAAAGTTAATTTAGTGACAGCCATGTGGGTACCACCAGCTGGGTGTGCGCCGCCCTGCTGGGTGTGTGAAGTGCGGTCAGCTGCCAAGAAGAAGGATCTGGGTTAAGGTGTGGGTGAGCCATGGGTGGTAGACAGAGAGACGGCATCTCTCTGTTGGTTAATCTTCCCGATTAACTGATAAGTGCAGGAGGACGTCTGTCACAGCAGGCTCCCATGATGCTATTATCTCATATAAACATTTGAACCAAATGTTTCCAACGTCGTCTGTGTAACAGAGAAAGCTTGAAGGTCCGATCATCTCGCAGTGCTCGTGTGTCCAGACGTCCAGAGGCCAGAGATCTGCGGGAGCTGAAGGCAGCTGAGCGACTGTGAGGCCATCTTGTCCACCAGTCACTGAACGAGACTAACTCACGCTTGAAAACTTGCTTGCTGAACGCCCCAGCCCTGTGTTACGTAACCCCGCCACCAGCTGCTGTAGTGCATCTATTGTCTCCTCGTAACTGAGACAGAGACTTTAACTGGTCACCGTACTGTAGATTCTGTCTACAACTGTAATGAACTGAACCACCTCTCTTAGCTAAAAGAATCAGCTAAACACGTCCTTAGAATGTTAACTGAAGAGACTTAGAGATATTCCTGGTCAGAGTTTTTACCTGTGAGGAGTAGTTGTCTGAACAGGTAAGAAGGAGTCTGTCAGTGTGAGGACGTCTTGGCCATTGACTCACCGCCCTTTGTTGGACTAGAGGACTGCAGGCAAACACAGGCGACGGGATGGACGGAGGAGAGAGAGAGAGATGAACTTTGTGGAAGACAAACGTAAATGAAGAATGCTCAGATAATGTTGGAATATAGAAAACAATGAGAAGGTAACAGTTGGAGACTATAGTATAATATTGGCTTAATATTAATGTGTGTGTGTGTGTGTGTGTGTGTGTGTGTGTGTGTGTGTGTGTGTGTGTGACGGGGTGTTATAACTAACTCTACCAAAAATAGTGGGGCAAAAGAGGGATAACTTTTTTGTTATTTTTATAAGTAAATGTAACGGTTCATAGTTGGTGCCTTTGTAGTGTTGTATTTGAGACATCGCTTGTTATCTTGACACAACCCAAAGTGTAACTAAATCTGGTTAGGTTAGGTTAGGTTAGGTCAGGTTAGGTCAGGTCAGTCAGTTAGGGTTAGGTTAGGTTAGGTTAGTTAGGTTAGTACTATACATGATCGCCCCTTGTACCAACCAATTTGTATTTATAAGAAAAATATATAAAAATATCGTCATGTACAGTACGAATATATATATAAAGAGGGACACAAGAGAACTGTGTATAGTGCAAACAGACCAACTGATCTCAACCTAGATAATCGCCCATCACTGGCGCATCTCACCACATAATGGAAACTTTCCTCGTTTATTTTATCATTTTCTCCACCACCTAATAACTCTGCCCATGATACTAAAGTCAACACTGAAGTTACAGATGCCTCCATAGCACCTGTAATTAACTCTATAACATCTGCGACACTTACTATCCTACACGTGTTGGAGGGAGTGGGAGGTGGGGTATAGGACGCCCAGGTTCCCCCTCCCTCTCCATTACCTCCCCAGTCACACCTGTGTTACGTGGACGCCACTACATCACAGGAGCGACACATTGTAGAGGAGTGACTCAGGTGACTCAGGTGAAGAGAATCCTTGTGGGAGGAAGTGAGGGAGGGGAGGGGAGGGGGGCAGAGCAGCATATGTGATCATCCTGTCGTGGCATATGTCAGGAGTGTCATCCCAGATCTATTTTATATATATATACACAATGTATATATATACTCCTGTGGCATATGTTGACCAGGTGAACGAAGACAATTGAATAGGTGTGTTTGAGATTGTGTGAGAGATAGTGAAGTAAAAGAGGATGGCAGGGACAGGTAATGAGTGTGTAATGGTGAGGTGAGAGAGAGAGAGAGATACCGGTGAGGGGAGGGAGTGTTGTGGACCTATACAAAAAAGAGACACTTCCTGGTACTGAGAGATATAGAGATGTCACCACAAGGACACTATTACCGTTTTGTTTGTCTCTGCTGTTAACCACATCTAAAAGTTTATAGGTTCATTTTTGGTTTACCCCTGATCACTGGAGATTAGACACCTGAGTTGAATTTACCTGATGATTTAACACCTTAATATTAACCTAACCTGGTGTAAATTAACATAGCATAACCTAACCTATTCCACCGTAACATAACCTATGCTTACCTAACCTAACCTATTCTAACCTAACAACCTATGTTTATCTCCTAACTCAACCTATGTTTACCTAACCTAACCCAACCTATGTTTACCTAACCTAACCTAACCTAACCTGACCTATCATGAGCCTAACCTATTTTATCCTTCTTAATCTAAATTAACCTTACCCCCTCCCGCCAGGTAACAATAGAATATTTAATCACCAGGTAAAAATAAACTAAGGTGTGTAATCTTCAGGTGAGTCTTTACCTTTAAATTAAGATGATAAACAATACATCTCATCTCCTTCACCTCAACATGTAACTATGGTGACGAAATTGCACAGACTCTACCTTTAAATATGTTGTCTTAAGTTACCTGTGAGTTAATTAAAGGTACGATGCTCGGGGAATCCTTCATTGTCTGGAAGGTGACGGTGTTTTATATGATGGGGAATATTTTGTTGGTTTTTTCAAGCGTTTGCTCGTTTAGTGTGTGTGTGTGTGTGTGTGTGTGTGTGTGTGTGTGTGTGTGTGTGTGTGTGTGTGTGTTTGTTTTACGGGTGCGGAAGTTTAAATGTTTGTTTTTTTTTGTATGTCTGTTTGTGTGTCTCTGTCTGTCTCTCTGTCTGTCTGTCCGTTTCTTTCATCTCTCTCTCTCTCTCTCTCTCTCTCTCTCTCTCTCTCTCTCTCTCTCTCTCTCTCTCTCTCTCTCCCTTCACTTGATGACTTCCCAAATCTCACATAACACTCATCTTCATCTTCAAGACAGACGTTGTTTATCTGAGTGAGTTTGTATATACTTATTAAAGGTTCACCAGAATTAGACACCCCAGATTATACCAATTGATCATTAAACACATAACGTTAACCTATCTAATCTTAACTTAACACTAACCTAACTTAACCTAACCTAACACTAACCTAACCCTAACAACCTAACCTCATCGCCAGGTAGTGTTAAGGTGTTTAATCATCAGTTAACATAAGCTGGGGTGCTAATCTTCATGTAATCGTTATACAAATTTATTTAAAAATTAATAAGAATACTAATATGAAAGTCATTATGAACAGCTAGGAAGTGAAATTAACTTAACATTATATAAATTAATAGTTTAATAAATCGTGTTATAACATGAACCAAAACAAATTAGTTTCGGGGTTACAGTCAAGATATAAATTGTTCCGGTAAACAGGAAATTACACATCATTATCAGTTTATGTTGATATGGTGACTATTTACCATGTTGTTGTTCTTTAATTGTTTGTTACTGGTTCTGTAATTAGTTCTACAATTAGTTTCATCGGCGGTGCTGTTGTTATTTTTGTGCTGTAGGCTTGACAGACGGCCACCTACAGCAACAGACGGTGGAGGACTGACCACAACAGATGTGTCGACAGCTGTGCGGGGCGAGCTGTTCCTGAGACACGTGCGGTGTATCGTCGCGTGCGCTGGGCGCCTCCACCACACCTCACGCGTTACTATCATACACAATATTAGATCATTAACTGTTTTCTGTTTATAATTGGATTGAATCTACATGTGAATTATGTTCCTGTTGTAGAATCATCGGTGGCCATTTACCCCCACACACTGTCATGCTCAAGAAGGTTATTCGATTATCCGGATTTTTGATGCCTCAGATAAGAGCACCTGCGCACACCTCTCGTTATGCTAACAGAGTCAATCCTCCATGTTATATCCACAATTACCTTGTTAGGAATTCTTAACACTGATTGTTATGTCCTTAATTCAAAATACATAAAGATATGTAAGAAATAGTTATTATCCTACAAGAGGTTTTGATATATGTCAGATATATCGGATTTAGTATATCGGCCGAACTAATTAGCACGTATAGGCGTGGTATGCGTGACGTGAAAAATATCCGGAATGCGGCAGGTGGACTTGGAACACCTGAGTCTGGCTTGATGCAGTGTATCTGGAATGATTGGAATGGTTGGAATGGTTGGAATGATAACATAACTAATTGTCTCCATTCCTAATAACAAATGTTGGTATTACAGCTGAACACTTGTGTTGGTTCACGGATATTAGGAGAAAACAGCTGTTGTTGATAGTGGTGTTTAAACCTGATGGTTATAGCATATGATCCTAACCCTACTGCTGATGGGACTCTCTCTCTCTCTCTCTCTCTCTCTCTCTTCTCTCTTCTCTCTTATTATTTTTATTTATTATTATTTTTATTATTATTATAGAGCACATTAACGCCATGGCATTCCACCGTCACACAACGTCACTGGTGATTGAGACGTCACGAGTGTTTGTTAGGTGTGACGGGATTGATCCACCACACACCCGACACGTGACAGGTGGGCGAAAGTGGTCAGGAGAGGTGGGTGTAAGAGGTAGAGAGAGAAGAAAGGCAGACAGGGAGAGAAAATGGTAGATGGGGGAAGAGAAAGAGAAGAGGTGCAGTGAAATAGACAGGGAATACTAGAGAGAGGAAAACAGAAAGGAGAAAGAAGAAAGAAAGAAAGAAATAAAGAGAGGGTCATGGAAGAGAAGAGGAAAAAAAAAAAAAGATGGAACAGGAAATGAGAGAGGAGAAAAGAGAAAAGAAGAGAGAGTGTGTGTGTGTAAAGAGGAAAAAAAAGAAAGTGAAAGGA
This sequence comes from Homarus americanus, assembly GCF_018991925.1. Classification (NCBI taxonomy): domain Eukaryota; kingdom Metazoa; phylum Arthropoda; class Malacostraca; order Decapoda; family Nephropidae; genus Homarus; species Homarus americanus. The sequence continues at coordinate 23,030 of NW_024750727.1, forward strand.
AAGTGTACATGTATAGAAACAGTCGTCGTGTATGTATGTATGTGAGGGTATAAGTGTGTACCCTGTGTACGTCCGCTTGCGTAGATCTGTTGCCCTATTGTGTGTGTGTGTGGGGGGGGGTGCGTGTAAGTGCTTGTAGGCGTTTGTATTGGGTGTGTGTAGAAGGTGTGTGTGTGTGGGCGTGTGTGGGCGTCACTTCCTCAATAAACTGGTCCTGGACGCCCTCCTGATCAATAATTTATGACGTTATTAAAACTCCTTATTTTTGATGACTCCCTCCCTCCCCTACCTCTACACGTCCTGCTGTGAGGGGAAGGTGAGGGGGGTGAGGGAGGGGGGGGAAGGTGAGAGGAGAGGGAGAAGGGTAGGTGTCCAGATGGGGAAGAAGACCACGAAAAAAGACCACAGTGTATAGATAGATTCATCACACTATTACCTTAGCTAGTCAGTGGCCCAGCAGTCAGCCCGCCAATTACTCTTCTCTCTCTGATCAACAATCCTGGACCCACTCACCGTAATCCCTCTCCTCCCTCCTCTTTCCCTCCCTCCCTACCCTCCACTTGTGGTAGCTGTGGGCATGGCCGGTGGTCACCTGGGCTAACTCTGCCCTAATAACTTAACTGATAAGCGCTATCAGTGCCCCCTGGCACCCACCAGGCGCCCCCGTCCATAGTGCTTAAGGGTTAGTTCAGGAGGAGTTATCTGATGCTCTCTTTTTTTTTTTTTTATTTTATTCGTTCTTTTCCTTTGCCCTTATGTTTATTGTTCTGACACACACACACACACACACACACACACACACACACACATGAGAAATAACCTTCAGCACGGTAACACACCCCATCACCACTACCTTCATCATACAACCACACCACCACCATACAATCACACCACTACCACACGATAATCACACGATAATACCACACCATACTACCACCACAACCACACGATACAACCACAACACACTATCTCCTTCACTATTACCACTACCATACCAGACAGTCACACCACACTATCACCACTACCACCATACTACAACTATTTTGCTGTCACTCGGAATCGAGTATGACGATCATCCAGCTACAAGACAATAACATGAGGTATTAAGATGCCACCTTCGTTGGTGAGTTCTGGAGGTGACTAAAGAGGCCGATTCGGGACCAGCAGGGTAGTTCCAGATGTTGCACATGTGGAGGGCTACATCTAGTGCGGAGGGGCGGTGGTAGCATCTTTCCGGCGTTGGCGCTTGTCTGCCCTCGGTATGCAGTTGGTCTAACTCGAAAATATTGACACCTTCTTGTGTGGTTCTCTCCAAGCGGTTACGGTGTGGAGTAATCGTCATGGGTCGATTTGACACTTTTCAGGTTTGTCTTAAGACTATCCTTATACCTTTCAGGCTGCCCGCCAGCGTTACGTTTACTATTCGTTAGGTGACTGTAAAGTAGCTGCTTTGGCAGTCTACTGTCGTCCATGCGGGTAAATATGGCCAGTCCAGCGGAGTTGTTTGTGGATAAGGTGGCCTTGATGCTCCTACAGTTGGTGTCAGCGAGAATATTAACATTTGTTCTCTTGTCTTCCCAGCGAGCACGGAGGATGGAACGTAGACTATGTTGCTGAAAGTTTTCGCGCCTTGAGGCGCCTTCGTGTATGTAACTCCTGTCTGCTGCCTTATAGCAGGGTGGGAGGACCACTACTGATATACGTGCAACTGTAGATAATTTCAGCCCCTTCAGCTGAAGACACGGGTACAGAGTCTGCCAAAGGCTTGAGATGCACATCTCTTCCGAAGTTGAATTTTTTCATCGACGTCCGCAGTGGTGGACAGGTGGAGCCGAGATACGGAAGTTGGGGTAACATTATAGAGGGTATCGTTAAGCTGGAGGATGGTGGAGGTGTGTCTGAACCAGGGGCAGGTTGAAGAGAATCTGAGTCTTACGTACATTCACCTCAAAGCCGAAGTGTGCATATGCATCTGCGGTGTTCAGGATCTCCTATAGGTCGTTCAATGTGAGCAACAAGGGTGAGGTCGTCTGCATCTGAAGTTCAGTAATGGAAGCTGCCGACACTTTTGTTCCTGCCTGAGTCGTCTTATGTTGAAAATACCCTTCATCCGGTACTCGATGTCCACCCCGCCGGCTTAATTGTGCACTGGCACGAGTAAGGAAGGCAGCCAAAAAATGGAAAAAGAGTTGGTGCCAGTACAATCCATGTCGTAAGCAGCTACCAAACAGGAGGTACTACCGCCTGGGAAGATATTAGCTTATAATGTGTTGTCTAATGTAGACCCTGCTACCATATGGCATCACGAAAATTGTGACTAAGTCCCAGTTGCTGATGTGACTTTCTGTCTCATTTACACACAATTGCAGGGTCTCAATTGTTTATCTTACTTTGACAACACAACATACATACTGTTTTGTTTCTATTTTTTCATTTTGCATTTCTTTATAGTTCTTTATTATTATTATTATTATTATTATTATTATTATTATTATTATTATTATTATTATTATTATTATTATTATTATTATTATTATTATTATTATTATTATTATTATTATTATTATTATTATTATTATTATTATTATTATTATTATATTTTTGCCCCCAGGCCCGATGTGGGTCAGTGACCTGTGCCCGGGTGGGCTAACGTAAAAAAAAAATGTTTTACTCCCCGTTTGGATGAGGAAGAACTCAGACTGATGCCATTGTGCAGGATACTGTGTTCATGCCATCGTGGAGTTGCTCACAATGGTAATGAATTTAGGCAGCCAAACGGCTGAGGGTCTACCAGAGGGCTTCCCTGTTGACCGTTGGAGGCCTTGTTAGGTCGATAGTGTCAGTACAGGTCACGACGCTGTTCTCTGCACTTTTCCCTGATCTGGCAGGCAGCAAAGATCAAGTAAGTGCTGCCACGTGTTGGTCAAAAGCAGCGGTTCTTAACTGGGGGCTTAGGGTGAACCCAGAGCAAAAAAAATAAGGTGAGTGTATGTCCTTATTCGGATTTTCGTGGGGTCCTGCTCCTGCCAAATACTTCAAAATGTCGTAAATGGTAACTATGTCAATCAAAATGTAAAATTCAACTAAAAGTGACTGAATTAAGTGATGTAATCTGATGAAGAAATGATAATTTTGAGGCCCCAGTACGATAATTCACATTTGAAAATTTGTCAACACTGACTGCGACGGTTGCTTATACAGACTCTTTTTGAATAATATAGTTCGCCACGAGGGCTAACCAGCGGCGGTAGCTGAAAGCGAGAGGGAAAAGCAATGCTTGCACTTTAACACTAACATAATGCTGCCACACTAGACGCATTACACCACCCTGTGTACGCACACACACCACAACCACTACACTCTTACCACGCACTCACCCTCCCACCACACAATCACCACACTACAATCAAACCACCACCATGCAGTCACACAACAACCACAACAACACACAACCACTATTACCACACCACACAACCACACAACCACACTCATATTCCGGTAATCCAATATCTTGTCCAGTTTGATCCGTGAGTAATGAGGTGTGGGGTCAACTAGGGCGAAGGTCATCGATAACAGACCAGGGAGAGAGAGAGAGAGAGAGAGAGAGAGAGAGAGAGAGAGAGAGAGAGAGAGAGAGAGAGAAAACTCTCCCTTGAACTAATCCTTAATGCGAATGAGGTAATAGGAGGTAAGGAATAAAGGAAGGAGAGAGATAATGAAGGAAGGTAGAAGTGAGGTAAGAAGGAATAGAGAAGAGGGGGGGACGAGGAAGGTTAAGGAGGAAAGGGGAGGGAGGAAGGAGGTAAGGAGGAATAGGGAAGGTGAGGAAAGAGAAAGTTAAGGGGAAAAGAGAGGAGGAAAGGGGAATAGAGAAGAGGAATGGAAGGAGGTAAAGAAGGGGAAGAAAAGAAGGAGGGGGTTAATGAGGTAAGGAGAGAGGGGGAAAGGCAGAGCAGTAAGAAAGAAGGAAGAAAGAGAGAAATGAAAGCAGTAGGTAGAGAATAAGATGGTAGGAGAATAAAGATGAAAGGAAGGAGGGAAGAGAGGAGGAAAATAAGAGGTAGAACTAGAAGAAAGATGAAGAACAGAAGAGGTAAGATAAAAAGTGGAGGAAGGGAGGAATAGAAGGACAGGAAGGAGGGAGATGTAGAAGAGGAGGAATGAAAAGGCAGGAAAGAAAAGGAGGGAATCACAAAGGGAACATAAAGAGATGAAAAGAAAAGGGAGGAATAAGAGAAAGGGGAGGATAAGGGTGAATGGGGCCGAGAAGGAGGAGAGAGGAAGGTAAAGATGAGGAGGAGCATTAAGGTTAGAAGGGAGAAGTCAACAAGGAGGAGAGGAAAGAAAGAAGAGGTCAGGAGGGAAGTGAAAAGAGGAAGGACGGAGAATGGAGAGGGAAAGAATGCTGAATGAAGAAGGGGAATGACGGGATAATAGAGGGGTGAGGGAGAGGAGAAAGTGAGAGGGGTGAGGAAAGGAGAGAAAATGGCCAAGGAGAGAGAGAGAGAGAGAGAGAGAGAGACATTTAAAGGATTATAATGGAAGAGGGAAGGGTTAGAGAGAGAGGGGAAGGAGAGTGGGGAAAGGGAAGGAGAATATCAGAGAGCTAAGGGAATGAGGTAAAGGAGGAAAGGGGGTTAAAAAGGGGTTGGGGAGAGACTGGGTCAGCTGAGGAAGGAAGAAGCGAGATAGATGGACAGATAGATAGATACAGTCTGTCAGGATATAGGGAGACAGATAGACAGGCAGTGATCGTACTCAAGAGGCTAATTTCAGTTACTTCCAATTTTTCCTCGTTGATTGCGATATTATTATTATTATTATTATTATTATATTATTATTATTATTATTATTATTATTATTATTATTGTTCTTGTTTTCTTCTTTATTTAATGTTATTTTCACTAATTTACTCATCAACTCGAGGCATTTTTTACCAACCGGCTAACCAACCTCCTGCCTCACCTACTCCGCCCACTTACACCCGCCCACTCTACACCCACCCACTCTACACCCGCCCACCCCACACCTGTCCACCCTACACCCGTCCACTCTACACCTGTCCACTCTACACCCGCCCACCCTACACCTGCCCACCCTACACCCGCCCACTCTACACCCGTCCACCCTACACCCGTCCACTTACACCTGCCCACCCTACACCTGCCCACTCTACACCTGCCCACCCTACACCCGCCCACTTCTACACCCGCCCACCCTACACCCGCTCAACCAACTGACCTCCACTGTATAACAACGATAAACATCTCGACCTGTTGAACTAAGAAAACGTCTGTAACACTAAAGGGGAACTACTCACTGTCAAAGTACCTGTTCGCGTGGACGTCCAAATCCTCCTCCCCCCCTCAAAGGACCCTTCTAGGACGCCTGGGGCCGTAGGACGCCCCTGTGCACCACAGCAGGCCATCGGGTAATGAAATCTCTCAGTTTATTATGTCCATTGTGCGCTACAGGTCGCGTGTGAGTCGGATCGATAGTGGCAGCCTGTCTGAGTACCTGACTTGCGGCCCGCTGTTGATGGTGGGTTTCTCTAGTCCTCTCGGGAGCCAAACTTTTTGAACATAATTTAGACTCCAGCTAAATGACCGAGGCTTCTGGACCTTAGGTTAGTTCAATGTTTCTTTTCGCCCCTTTTTTTCCCTACTCCAGATTCTCTCCTCATCCTCCAGGAGTTTCAAGGGTAGAATGTTGTGGGGCCCTCTAGGTTAGTCGCCTCCCCTACTATGACCCTCCTCCTCCCCCACCACCTCCGACCCGTTACAGCCACCAGGGCCATATGGCATTACCCTAGCCCACCACCACCAAGCAATACGTAACTGGAACGAAGCACACTGAT
>NW_024750728.1:0-9525 GCF_018991925.1 Homarus americanus
CACACAGGATATAATAATACTAAGTCCACAACATAAGAAAAATTTTCAAAGTCCACAAACAATGACAATATTTACAAGTCCACAAGGGATGACACTTTTTCCAAAGGATAAAATAATACAAAGACCACAAACATGAAAAATATACTAAGTCCACATACATTCACAAAGTATTATAGTCCACACACATTGAAAATTATTACAAGTCCACAAAACATAAAATATTACTAAGTCCACAACATATGAAAATATTTCGAAGTCCACAATGCATGAAAATTTTTCTAACCTCCACAAAGGATAAAATAATACAAAGTCCACAAACATGACAAATATACTAATTCCACATGCATTGAAAATTATTACAAGTCCACAACATAAGACAATTTTTAAAAGTCCACAAGAGATGACATTTCCTAAGGTCCACAAAGGATAACATAATACAAAGTCCACAACAAGAGATAAACATTTTTCCAAGTCCACACAAGATAAAATAATACCAACTCCACAAACATCCAAAATATACTAAGTCCACATACATTGAAATTTATTCTAAGTCCACAGACCATAAAATAATACTAAGTCCACAAGGGATGAACAATTTTAAGTCCACAGAGGATAACAATTATTCTAAGTCCACACAACATAAACACATACTAAGTCCACATACATTGAAAATTATTCCAAGTCCACATACATCATAAATTATTCAAAGTCCACATACATTGAAAACTAATCTAAGTCCACACACGATAAAATAATACTAATTCCACACGGGATACAAAAATATTATAAGTCCACAAACATTATAAATTATTCCAAGTCCACAAAAATAATAAAATAATAATAAGCCACAAACGACGAAAAAGTTTCTATGTCCGCAGAGGACGACAGATATTCAAACTCCACGACGGATAAAATAATACTAAGTCCACAAACGTGAAAAACATACCAAGTCCACATACATTGAACATTATTCAAAATACACAAAGGGTAAAATAATACAAAGTCCACAAACATCATCAATTATTCAAAGTCCACATACATTGAACATTATTCTAGGATAAAAATTAGTCAAAGTCCACACAACATGAACAAAAGACTGAGTCCACATTCCAAATTATTCTATGTCCACAAACAATATAATAATACTAAGTCCACATACATTATAAATTATTCAAAGTCCACACACGATAAATTAATACTAAGCCCACAAAGGATAAAACATATTCAAAGTCCACAATCATTATACATTATTCAAAGTCCACATACATTGAACATTATTCAAAGTACACAAACACAAAGGATACAAAATATGCAAAGTCCACACAACATAACAAAATATTCAAATATCCACAAACATCATTAATTATTCAAAGTCCACATAAATTGAACATTATTCCAAGTACACAAACAATAAATTATTCAAAGTCCACAAAAGATACAAAATATTCAAAGTCCACAAACATCATTAATTATTCAAAGTCCACACAAATTGACAATTATTCAAAATACACAAACAATAAGACATTTTCAAACGATAACAAATATTCCAATTCCACACAAGATACAAAAATAATTCAAAGTCCACAAAAATTATTCAAAGTCCACAAAGGTTAACAATTTCAAGTCCACAAACAACTACAGGTTGTAACTCTCTAGTCCGGCATTCTGTGCTCCGCAAACTCCCGTGGTCCAAAACAATTTTAGTTTCTCCAACAGGTACATAGGCAGTTTTTTTTTTTTTCTTGGAAATTATCATTATTATAGCAGGAGTATTAAATTTTGGCCCATCACGCCCAAACGTGGGTCAGTGACTTATGCCCAGGTGGGCTAATCCCCTAAAAAAAAAAAACCCCAGGAAATTAAGGTTTGTTTACATCCAGCACTTCAGCTGCTCTCTCTCTCTCTTTGTCTATAGAGTACAACATTTAACCCTTCAGCAATAAATAAGTGTTGCTTTCATATTCTTATGTACAGTAATGACGATATCTTTTCACATGTGCGCACTCACTTTTTTTATGGTTAACTACTTATATTGTTCCATTTTTTAACATTACACGTACTTCAAACGAGCATATTAATTTTTTTACATTAATTTTACTGCAGCTAAAATCAGGGTCTTATTTTCTTCAGTTTTATATGTACAACCAATCGGTCACTGGTTTTGTGAGCTTTAACGTAAACGATGCCGGCAGCCGTCTCGTCTCGTCTCCTCTGATATTCCACGTATTAATAATAAATTCTATTGTTAATTTTGCACACACAAACATTAATTCAATAAAAACAAATTCACAAACATCAATTACAATATATATGAACAGTAAATAAGTGTTGCTTTCGTATTCTTACGTAAAGTAATGACGATATCTTTTCGCATGCCCACTTACGCGCGCGATCTCTTTTTTTTCTTTACCGTTATCGTTAGCTACTTCTATTATTCCATTTATTAACATTACTTAAAACAACCATAGTCATTTGACTACAGCTACAGCCAAGGTCTTATTTTCTTCTCTTTTATATGTAGAACCAGTCAGTCACCGGTTTTGTAATCGACGAAAACAATGCCGTGTGTTTTAATATTCTACGTATTATTAACGAATTGTATTGCTCATTTTGCACACAAACAGTAATTCAATAAAAAAGACATTCAATAATGAATCTTTTCTACACGAGAGAAATGACGCTCTTTACGCGATTGTGCCAGTCGTCTGCACGTTGGCGGGCCGTTCAAACCCGTCGAAATTCCACTTTCCGCCGTCAAAATTTCTATTTATTTATTTTTGGCTCTGTTCCAATAAAATACGTTAAGAATTAAAAACTCTCGAAATTTGACGAGCTACTATACGACATTTAACCCTTCAATATGTCTTCAAAGAGGCCGTGATGCAGAGAAAGTGGTGCTAGTGCTTCCAAGCATAAGCACAAGTCACTATCTATCCAGGAAAAGGGTCAATTTCCATGGTCCGGCACCGGTCCGGTCCCGAGGTTGCCCGACTAGAGGTACGACATTTCGGTCCACAAACATGAAAAATATACAAAATCCACAAAATATCTCACTTATTCAAAGTCCACATACATGCAACACATTTTCCAAATCCACAAACCAAAATAATTTCAAACTGCACAAATGACTATACTATAATCAAACAACAACAACAAGTCAAAACATTTTTCAAACTACAAATAACTTCAATCAATTACAAACAAACATATACAAGTCTACAAATATTCAAAGTCTACACGTAACTCGACTGCAATAAAACGGACGTGACGAATTGCACGTCAAACTGTATTGCGAGTCCGCGCTTAACTTCCGTCGATTCGAAGACGACCGATCCGCGGACGATTGACTTTCGTCGACGACGCCACATTTTTTACGACTCCGCGAACGGATCTATTACGACAAAAAATAACTCCGCGACTCCCGCAATTTATTGCGGCCGTTCCGGTCGATTCCGACGACGCCAAACTCCCGACAAAATATTCCCGGTGCGCAATTGACACCCTTCAAATTAAAACCAATAACTATTCCACAATAAACAATTTCACAAGTCCACAACATTAACTTACACTCTTCGACTATTTCCCGATATATAACTGCCCAAACCCGACGCGACCGCATATTCAAACTACAGACGGTACGTGCATTCTCGTCCTCGATGACAGTTACTTTCCAAATCTAAATAGAACTCCTCCTCTTCTTAACAACAAAATTTAGTCAAATATCAACACAATATATCTAATTCACACTCACAACATATATATAACAACAAATAAATACAATCCAACATACACACAGCAGCAGTAATACAACCACAAATTCAATCGCTAACAACAAACGTATACAGGGACACAAAAACAACCAACAAAGGGAAAGAAAGCAACAAACAAATGGGAGTAACAACAGGATCAAGAGCAATGGGAGGGTGACAAACAACAAGGGAATCACAATCAAACAGAGGACGAGAAGGAACAGAGGGTGAACAAGCAAAACAATAAACAAGGAAACGAGGAAGACATAAGGCGAAGAGGAGGAGTAAAAGAAGGAAACAGGAAGAAGAAGAAGAAGAGGACGGACAGAAGCAGGTAGGGGGGAGAAGCCGCACGACAAACACAGAAACGAGGAACGCGTCAAAAAAGGAGGAGGAGGAGGACGGGGAGGCAGAGGGAAAAGACAAAAAAGGGAGGGCTTACAAATTAAACATTGTGCTCGTATTCCTTCCCCTACTCGTCCAACAAATTTTATTATTATACAAACGCCTTCACAATAAACACCTTAACACGAGTGGAGCAACACGGAGTACGGGTGAACGAGTATAAATTCATCCCAAAAATATATTACTGCTGCATCACGTATTTCCTTACCGGTAGATGTCGCTGTCTCAAAATAGGTACCCACGCGCATTCCACGACTGCCCGCTCTCAAACGCACTGCCACAATTACGTAAAACTAATACACCTGTCGAACCTTCCCGCCATTTCAAACACGCAACTCTCGGTTCAATCTACTTCCAAATCATTCTTTACGCATCTCGCGGGTATACTTCCGTAACTACTGCCGTACTTCCCCGCGGTACCTCGGAGACTTTCTTTTGTGCGCCGCCTCGTCTCCGTCGGTCCTCTTTCCCGTCCCGTAAACGGACCCCGATCGACCGTCGTCCGTATCCGCGCGCGCCCGCACCCGCCGCTTTACGTACGACCCTTTCCTAAACCGCCATTTACTAAATTCGTCGTCGCCCGTCCCGCATCGAAAGGTTATTGCGATCGTCGCTTCCGCCGATTTCCCCGCAATTCCTCTGCCGCGCGACTTCTTCAAAATCCCCGTCGCATCCGTTTCTCACAATTACGCCGACTCGGCACTGGCGCGTCAATTCCTTTAATACCCTACAAAATATATCATTCGTTGTCCCCCATCACCATCCTTATCACCTTTTACTTTATATCTTCACTAATATATAACTACTCTCTCTGTCCTAAAAAACCCACCAAATAGTCATCATTTCTCCATTCTTATCGGTTACCTCGACAACGCCATCCGTGTCGTGACGTTCTACGATCGTAATCTTCTCCCAAAATTAGTGCAAACACCTAGTGATCACAAGCAACATCTTCAATAAATTCATTCTCGACATGTATCGACTTCCTCCGGCTTCGCAGAGTCGGTGTCTAAAAACAATACTACAAACATTATAACAATCGTTAAAAATGACACGTGCATTCGTTTGACACATAAAATCGTCTTTAAACCAATCACACCGGCCCGACGACATCGATGCGCGTCTCCTTCTGCGTCGACGAGTGTCTTCCCGCACTCGGGAGCGTGGCGTTCTTCCCGTGTTCCGGAGCATCTTCCTCGCGCGTCGACCGGCGTCTTCGTCCGCAGTCGACGAGCGTCTTCGTCCTCGGTTCCCGAATGTCTTCGTCCGGACCGCTCTCGCGCGCCGACTGTACGAGCCGTCTCCGACTCGTATCGGCGCGCTCCTCCGCAACTGAAACGGACAAATTACCGTCAAAATATATCGACAATTATCTACTATTACAAATTATACTAATTCCCAAACAAACTTCATCTAAGTTCATTCTTTCTACAGTATACCTATACACACTCACCCCACACAAACATTGCCAACTAAAACACACAGGCATACCCACTGCAATACTCGACTACCCCGCAATTACGTCCCGCACAAATTACTCGTGCCGTACGCGGGCGCCGACGTCGCGCTCTGCCGTATCTCCGTAAATACCCGCGACCCCGTCGCCCGATACGGAATCGGACTCGACGCTCCTCCGCCCGTCTGTGCGGTGTGCCGTCGCTTTGCCGCCGATGCCGAACGTCGCCGCCGCCTCGAATACTTAACGATTATCAAAAACATACGATATACCTATACTGTACATAACATAATATTAATTGTACATATTCGTACCATTCCCAAGAACTCGAGAAATCTATAACACGATTGGGAAAGTCCACTCGATCCGGACCGGTGTACTTTACGACCGAATGTACTTCGTGCTCTCGAGGTCGTGCCGTTTACGTCTGCGAACGTCTATCGAACGTAACTTCCGCAGATGTCGCGTAAAAATACGCGACGACGAAGATCCGGTACGAGGATAAACGCGTTGGCGGTGAACCAAAAACTATACGGCGAGTTCTGCCATAACGCGTGTTTTGACGACGCGATTTATGAATCGAGGAACGATATTTGTAAAACGCGAACTCGTTTGCTCCGACGCGATTCCACTCGAACGGTTGTTACGGCTTCGGCTCGCGTTCGACGTCGCGTGTTCAATTGAGTTATGTGTTTTGTTTGTGAACAATAGCAGAAATAATGTATGTAATATTTATGTATACAGTATACCTATATATTATAAGTAAATTGTAACATTTTAAATAAAAGAGACAATCAAATTACATAGCGTTTTAGACCCGCGCTCTCTTTACATCACACGCGGTGTTTACGGTTCGCGTTCGACATCGCATATTCAATTGATTTATGTGTTTTGTTTGTGAAGAAATGCAGAAATAATTTATGTAATATTTACGTATACAGTAAACCACTCACAAGGTCCTACAGTGACAAGAAAGAGAAAGTGACCTCGACTGTGACCGTCCGTGCCTATTTTTAGCCGTCCTTGTGTTCGGAGGTGGTCGGTAATGCATATCTGTATATTTACTGATCATAATACTTATCTCCTATAAATAATTCATTTGAAATTTATTTTTTTGCAAAGAATATTCGGTAAATAACTGCATTAATTCTTGAAACTACCTACATTGGTAAATTTAGGACATAAATGATGAACAGAAGTCACGTCACGGATTCGGAGTTTGGTCCTTAACGATCGCCATAAATGTACATTACCGGGTATAATGGTAGCCTCCCTTTTTCGAGAAAAAAGTATATAAATTAAAGAAAATACTTGCACCATATTTAATATATTGCAGTATATTATAAATAAACAAATAAATTCAAATTCCCTTATCATCCTGTGTTATATACAGAAATACTCGAGTCCCTGAGCGAGTACACAAAAAGAAAACGGAGGACTAGGACATCCCGGACTGGATAGAGAACGGACATCTCTACTGGGGGACTCGAACGTTTCTCGTGTTTTGTGGGCGCTGTAGCATAATATGAATATGTAAATTGTAAAAATTTAAATAAGAGAGAAAAACTAAATACGTAACGTTTAAAGTGTTAAAGTGTACTGTACAGTGTTGTGGCTTGGCTCAATGTTTACAATTCACGTTCGACATAACTCGTTCAATTGATTTGTGTGTTTTGTTTGTGAAGAAATACCTGTACAGTATATGTAAATTGTAAACTTTTAAATAAGAGAGAAAAACAAAATAAGTAGCGTTTAAAGTGTACTGTACATTGTGGCTTGGCGCGGGGTTATGCAGTGTTTACAGTTCGCGTTCGACATCGCACGTTCAATTGATTTGTGTGTTTTGTTTGTGAAGAATTGCAAAAATAATTTGTGTAATATATATGTATACATTATACCTCTACAGTATATATAAAATGTAAAATTTTCAATAAGAGAAAAACAAAATACATAGCGTTTTAGACCCGCGCGCTCTGTTTACTCCCCACTTTGTTTGAAACGCGTGTGAAGTTTTTAAGTGTCCTCGGTGATTTCCGATTACTTTTTCTCCAATTTTGTGACTATGGAAAAGAAGAATATCTCTGGGAAGCACTCTGGTGATCGCATTTCCGGTGGTGATCGTAAAAGAGAGGCTATGACGCTTGAAGAAAAGCTTGATGTTTCATGACTCCTCAGCCTCAACATCAACCTTCTCCCCCATCAAGTTATATTCATATTTTTTCAAGGTAAAGTGTAACATTTGCTGTATGATTTCATTATTAGATATGAATGTAACATTTATTTACACTGTGCTATCCTTTGTTAGCACAAAGGATAGCACCTAACCCCATTTTCTCCATAAGCCCTGTCATTTCTATTACACGAATTTCTACGACACGACGTTTTACAAGAACACGACTATCGCGTTATAGCAGAACTACCTGTACTCGAAAGGAAATATCTCGTATGCATCCGCGTAAACTCGATACGCCTCGTCTCCTCGGGACGTGTACGGCGATGAGGATAATCTTACGTCTGCGTTCAAATGGTGCAATGTGTCCGAGGAGGATCCCTAATTACACTTTTAAGGGAAGTGGATATACCCACGCCACGAACTTTCGGCTTCCGTTCCGAGGGATCGTCCCGTGTCCCCGCCTCCGGCGTGCCGCGTTCCTCTTATGACCCGCAGTGTGCATACAATAACGCCTACTTGCAATACAGTATAAAACATAGGACATAAATACATATACCTCATCCTCCATTACAAGCTACTACATTCTTAACCCTTACACCCGAGGTGACAGTTCCACGACGTCCATCTACTCTCCCCTTTTTTGAGGTGGGAGAATTCATCTTGTTTCTCAATTTATCCCAATAGAAAGGGAAGGGGGAAGTGCCAGCAGCACCCTAACCCTTGGCTTATGGGTTAATCTCCCATTTTGTAATAATGCTTTTCATATTGTATCCAACACTTTTACACCAGATATGAGACCTTCAATTCTATATCTCTATGCTAAGTTAAGTACTCTCATTATAACGCTTGTAATGTCCGTCCCTCTTCCGTCTACGCATTTTCAATGGCACCCGAGTCTTATCGTCGGTCGCATTTTCGTCTCTCCCTCGTTATCTTTACGTTCTACTCTTTTACTCGTAAATTCCCGTCTTATTTCCTCTCGGTAACAGGTCAAAACTTTCTTCGATATTTCGTCGACGACTGCGACGCGACCCCCGCCGATAGTGATTCGCGGTCGGGTCGACGACGCGCCGTTTAATAAATTCTCGTCTCCCTTTAAAACCTTCGACTTACTCTCCGCAATTCCTGCGGAGACGCCGAGGCACGCCACATACGCATTCCTATTCTTCAAACAACCATTAAGTAAATACAGTACACTGCGATATAAACATTACAATGCGGCGTCGTCCGAGATTCTTACCGGCGACTCCCGCGGTTCGAGCGGCGTCCTCGGCCGGGGTCCGTCGAGTCGCCGGTCCGCACAAAAATGACGTTTCTGACTCCTGTCGGGTGACTGCAAATGAAAAATTAGAGTTAAAAAATATACATAGTCAATTAGGCATGCAAATTATACATGAACCCTTGACAACTAACCCAAATATCTGAGTACATTCTCTAAAGACCTGGATACATTTGCCAAACATACACTTTCCATTGGAAAATCTTACATACTTAGGCAGGTATTAGGCAGCTACCAAACCGGGAGATTCCACCTCCGCGGAAAATATTGGAAGCGTAATGTGTCGTCTGCGGTACTTCTCGCTGCTACGTGGCATCCCTAAAATTGTGACCGAGTCCCGGGTCGCTCGTCTGACTTTCTGCCTCCTTAGCACGCAATTGCGGGGTCTCAATTGTTTCTCTTACTATTGACAACACAACATAAATATATTGTTCCTCACTTTTGATTTTGTATTTCTTAAAGG